>NC_048433.1:2975326-3175781 GCF_004353265.1 Vitis riparia | reverse complement strand
TGTGTCCGGACACCCTGTCCGGACGCCTTTTGCAGGAGCAGCTGAATCAGGAATTTGTGTTCGTTGAGATCGCACGCTTATCCATTTGGCAACTACGTGGATTGCTGAGAATACGAGGCCTCAACAGGGTTCATCCTGGCCAGAGCCATCTTATTACAAACTTAACATAGAGTAGATTACAGCATGTGACCAAAAAGCATATGGCTTGTTATTTAGCAGCGCCCACTCACATGGTTACTTTTATCAGTTGTTTGATACTTATAGTGGCAAAGGGTGTGGTAGTGAGATGAGTTTCTAGCATGGGAAGTGGGAAGTAGCAGAAGCATGCAAAGCCAGGGAAGCCCCACTGGCAAGCGCCATGCTTTGCATCCTCTCATTCTCCTTGCAATTTTTTGCTGCAACAGTTGGGGGAGCTGTCACATATCCAAGACCATGTCTTGCTTCTCTTGTGGCAGAGTTTTGCTTCTGCAATTGGCATTTCTATGGAGAACACAAAACACCACAACTTGGAGCTTGATTGTGTCGGTCGTGTCGTGGTCGGGGTGGGGTCGGTCGGGTCGGGTCGGGTCCGATAAAGTACTAAACTTAAACCCAACTCAATTTCATTTTTTTTAAGCTTGTGTTATATGGATTAGTCAAGTTTATCAGATTGTATGATTCAAAATGAAATTGATTTCCTATACTCATCTCGCTCCACCGTGTTTAATTTTTTTTTAGCGGGGATAGGAATTGCTTTAAATAAATAGGACTGTATGATGGGGTGATCCGTTTTGAACCCGCTCCATTGTCATCCTGAATACCAAGGCAATAAGAAAAGCAATGAAGGCAGCATATTTAGCCATTTCTCTGCTTCTTTTGGTGGGGACTGGTGAGGATCCCGGAAAAAGGCCACTCCTATTTATATACGGAAGTATGATCCTTACCCTCTTTAAGGCTGTCCAAATCTTCAAAGGATAAGCCATAACAGTGGACAAGTAAGAAAACAAAACCCCAATGAACATGGTGGTGGGGATGAGATACAACTGAACACATCATCAGTCAAAAAGTTGTAATAATGCATACAAAATTCTAATCCTTTTCATTTACCTTACAACTGTCTAGATGCCAAATCTTGAACTTGGAGACTGTATTCTGTATTCCATCCCACTAAAAAATAAGCAATTCTAAGGTAGGTCAGTTACTTGATGAAGATGATGGGTCACTTGGAGAAAAATCAGACATCAGAATCTAAATTTACTTTTGATCCAACCCTCTTGAATACTGACAAGTAGGGGATTGAGAAAAAAAAAATTGCATAGATTGGATCATCTAGAAACAAGAATAAGAGAATCATTTGAGGTGCTGTCCTAGATTAACCTGGATTTGAGTGTCAAAACTAGGACTAAATCAGTGGATTAGCCCTTGAGAGCTGGGGGAGTCACTAATTGATGATAGATATTCTTTTAATATGTGGCTTACTAGTTACTAAACATCTTGATATTTAAGAAACTTACAAACCAATTGGGCAATCCTTTTGACTATGTAGATGCAGATCTAGTATTCTATCAACTTCCTTGCACTTTCTTAAAATCTTATGAGCAATTAAACTACTCATATTGACTTTGGGAAGCCAATCCGATTGCATTTCTTTTGTTTTGATAGATTGGTTGGGGGATGATGAACACAGACAACCCGATTGGTCCCATGTGACCAAGGCTCATCCGAGCCTTAAGCAGTCATAAATATCTAACTGTTATGTGTCATCAAATAGTAATAATAGAATGACAATCCCATCTATTCCTCTAAAATCATCTAAGCCAATTTAAGCATCGGAGAGGTCTGCCCAGAACATATCTGGACACATCTTTTTGTAAGTCATTAGGTTTTGGGTTAAAATATTTATACATGAGAGAGCAGGTTGGTATGAATGGTATAAGAGTTGATTGCCCGACCTTGATGTAAGACTCTCTCTGTCCACCGTGCAAAGAATGTTATGAGACTATTTGTGTTCATACTTTTTGCTTCAAATTGCAGCAAATGGAAAGGTGAAATGAGCCAAGCCATGCTATGAACACACCAACCATGATAAGGTTAATGGAAATTAGCAGCATAATTTGACAATATGATCTAGATGGCCATGAAAAATAGACTCCAACTCTTTGCAAGGCACATGTAACTTTGGAGCTCAAAGAGAAAAAGGACAGAGGAGAGCAGAGCAGGGCAGAGCACAGAAAGATAGGACTGGCTTACCAAATAACTCCAACTCTTTGCAAGCCACATGTAACTTGGAGCTCAAAGAGAAAAAGGACAGAGGAAAGCAGAGCAGGGCAGAGCACAGAAAGATAGGACTGGCTTACCAAATAACATGAATGGACATTTTTGTTGGGTGATTCCTCAAGGGCCCATTTGTTTGTTTTTTGTTTTGTTTCTTTTTTTTTCCTTTTTGTAGAAGCTCGAATTGATCTGGAGGCCATAAGAGAATTATTTCCCAAAATTTCGTTTTCAAGCACTAAAATCAGATTCCTACAATAGCAAGATCTTTTTCCATGGCTTGCCAATTCAAATTGGAACACTGTGATTGAATGTGATATTGTTCTTATCCTTCCATAGGAAGCACTCAAAGACTTTGGATGTGGCAAAATCTTTTGCAGGTGATGGCAAATACTTAGAACCATGATAAGGATACAGAGATTGAAGTTAAATTAAGCTGCATCTATCAAGTTTCTGACACCTAACAAAGCCATATTGGTCTCAGCCCAATGGTGCCATCTATGATCAGAATCCTCATCAATATTCCACCACTCTGTTCTGTCTAGGATTTTTCTACTCTTCATTAAAGAAGCTGTCATTGTATCCCACATTATTACACTTCATAAGTAGAGCTTTTGCAGCTCATTCTCTGTTCCATTTCTGTCTATTTGTAAGTTGTAGAAGCTATGCATGTGCATTCTTAGCTTTATTAAGAAAAAGATAGGGGATTTGTCGAATGGATTTAATATGACTTAATAATTTAATTTTATTTATTAAATAGATTAAATATGTGTGGTAAAATAATTTAATCTCATAACTTAAAGTTAAAAATAATTTTAAATATTAAATCAAAACAATTAACTTATTTTGAATTTTTTTTTCTTTTTTATCTTTTTTTGCCCTATTTCCCACTTTTGGTGAGATTCTCTTTTATATCCATGACTCCATATTCACTTATTGTATTTTATAGTTTTTTTAATGTGCTTACAGTATTTTAATATAAATGTTTAACATACAAATTTATTATTTAAAATTAATAAAAAAAATATTAATTAAAAATGAGATGAGTAAATATATTAATTTAATAATTTTTTTAAAATTTAGAAATAATAAATTTTAAGTGAGTAACCGACAAATAATTCAACTTAAGTAAATTCAATTATTTAAATAATAAGTATTAAGTTTTATTAAACATTTTCTAATGTTTCTCAACCTACTTTCAATTGTGTATTACTAGACTATTTACCTAGTTGCCTTATGTAGGATGTCGAGGTTTAAACTTTGTTTGAATATATTTTTAATTTTTAAAATAATTTTTTTTTATCTAAAATATAAATTCTTAAAAAAAAAAGTATAAATTTATCTTACATCTTTAAAATTTATTTAAAAAATAAATAAAATTCCAGAAAATAAAAAAGTTTAATATATTAATTTTTAAAAAATCATTATGTTTTCAATGTAAATTTTTGAGAATTCTTGTATTTTATATAAAATTATAAAATAGAAAATGCATCCCAACCAACGCTAGATAACCCTATTAACGAAATAACAACTCAACCAAAAACATTCTTAAAACCTTGATAGGTTTTTGGTAAATGAACTTAATATCTTAAAGTAACTTAAGAACTTAATTTAAATTATTAAATATATTTAATAAAATAACTTAATGGTATAACTTAAAATTAAAAACAACTTTAAGTAATAAGTAAAAACAATTAAGTTTTTCTTACATCAACACATTTGTTTTACCTTTTTACCCAATTTGCCCAAATTATCTCCATAATTTTTTTTATTACTCCACAATCTTTACTATTACTCAATTTTTTTTTGTCCTAATTATAATTTATGAAAATAATTATATTAATTTGATGATTTAGAATAAATTATAAATTAATTTTATTAAACAACCTTAATACTTAAAATAAGAATTAAGTAATAAGTTTTAAATTAACAACTCAAGTATAATTTAACTTAAAATTAACTCAAGTTATTAAATAATAAGTATTAAGTTTTACTAAACACCCCTTAAACAAATACTGACTGGCAAAGTAACATATTCAAAATTTCCGAATCTCATCCTTAAAACCAACACTTAAACCAAATAGGAAGAAAAAGGGACCATGATGCTTAATTATTATAATTTTCGATTCAAGGGGAGAGAAAAAGAAAACAAGGGGGGAATAGAATAAACATGAGAAGTGGAATCCTGACTCACTATTGAGTGTATCCACCGTGGGAAGCCCGTGTGCATGCAGGTATATTACTTCTGTCTCTTAACACCAAATATATATTATGGATTTTGGCATCTTTGTGGCAATGTGGCATCGAATCAGTCTCCATTCCATGAACAAAAAAGAAAGATTAAATAAAAGTTTGACGTTCCATCAACCCCAAAAAGAATACTGAGCATGAGCTCAATTAAATTAAATTAAAATAAATAAAATCATAATTAAATTAATTAAGCAAAAACTTTAAGGCAAATATGCCTTATCTCTTTGTTGATGGGAGACTTTACAAGCAAGAAAGGGAGATCTTAGAAAGAAAGCTTCTGCTTTGAATCAACACAAGATTCCAAATCATTGTGTTGCAGTTACAGATGAGGGGTTTGTGCTTGTGGGTAGGAGAAGTGAAAACTCAAAGACCGAAAAGGCCAGGTGGGATGGCCCCACTGCTGCCTCTCTATTGGATAAGAGAAATTAAGGGGCAAATGGAGCCCAGAGATCTAGCCCAGTTGGGCCCAATTATTGTTTAATCTGTCTACCAACTTGGTGGGTTGATGGGTTGCTTTATTTTAAATCCAAAGTCTTTTAGTTTTATCCTACTTTTTTTCCTTGCCTTCTTTTTTTCTCTCTTCTGATTTTTGGAATGGGACAATGCCTGTTTAGTAGTTTTTGACTCATATGGTTGGGTGGCTTTATGGTGGTGGGTGTGGGTTTGCAATTGGTGGGGTTGATTTTGTTTCTTAGATTTTAAAAAGTGATGATGTGTTTTTGATTTGCTTTTTTGAATGTGTTGGATGGGTATTCCTGATTTTTTTTTTATCAAAAAAAAAAAAAAAAATAGGGTATAGTTTGGATAGACATTTACTTTACTTTTATTATTTTTAAATTAGAAATAGAAAGTACATACTAATATTGGCTTCAAATTTCATTGATTTGTATTTTTATAAATTTATTTTATTTGTAAAATCTATTTTTCAAAGAATTTTGAAGTAGACATGTTTTACAATTTTCGAAAAAATTAAATTTTATTTTCTTAAAAATATATATATATTATAGATGAAATAGGTTTACACTGATGCTGATCAACGGAATTTGAAAGTAATAATGAGTTATTATATTTATCTCTCCTTAGAAAATGTGAATAAAATTAGTCTTTAATCATTCGACCACATGCGTTAATCAAATTTAACAAGATAAAAGTCTTTAATTGACCCAAAAAAGAGTGAAATTATATGAAAATGGATAATCGACCTTCGATGATATTCTAGTAGAAAAATTTAAATTATGATCACTTATAAATCAAAATTTGAATATTGTATTAAGCTATCAATATGATTTAGACACCTAAATCATTAAATAATTATAAATCAACAATATCTATGTATACAAGTTGCTTTGGACTTTGATACTCACAAAATGGGATTCATTTTCAATAGGAAAATTTCAATTTCTCCTCACTAGTCATTCCAATCAAGTGGGAAAATGAAATTGGGGGGTGGACTTGCCCTAAAGCATTGGAAGGTCCCCCCATATCATGGAGGGGGGCAAAGGGGAAGTGGCCATTGATAATGTGACCAAATAGTAGATCCACAAAGTATGAGAAGGGGTGGGATTGAGACTCCCCACCCCAATAAGACAAGGTGGTTTGTCTTCTTTAGAGGAAAAAGGCACCATTTGGGGTCCAAATCTGGTCCCCTTCCCCCTCAAAAGCTAGGAATAGTGAAAGAGAGGCCTAGGCTTTGCCCAAACCAACATCTTCACTTTCCACATTCCCTTCCCCTTCTTAAAGCCAAATACTTTTCCCTCCATTATTGGTTGGTCTACAGAGAGCTGAGTAACGGAATGTCAGTTGTAAGTTAAAAGTTTTTATTTAGAAAAGAAAAGAAAAGAATTTAAAAATTAAAAAAAGAAAGAAAGAAGAAAAGTAGTTGCTATGTGGCACTTCCTTAGTGAGTAAGAAATATGTGGGGATCCTTGCTCATTTCCCTTTTTTTTTCCCTCTTCATCTATACATTGACTTTATTTTATTTTTTAATCTTTCTTTCACATAAGATTTATTCAAACAAAATTGTAGGATAACTACGATAGTGTGATTTATTTAAACAAAATTGCACGATAACATCGACAATCAACTAAATTTCTAAAGTTAACATGATAATGTGATTTATTTAAATAAAATTGCATGATAATATCGACAGTTAACTAAATTTCTAAAATTAGCATATCATTAGAGATACTGGAATAGAAATGTATTTTTGAGATACTGTCCTACCATAATGAGATGAATTTAAGATGAAGATAAATGGATTCAAAGCATGTTTGAAATTTTTCTTTAAAATACTAAGTTTGGATATTGTCTTATCGCAATCCAATTATTATATAATTAAATTTTAAAAAATTAATATAATTTTTTATTTTCTTATTTTAATAAATATAAAATAATAAAAATATTTATATAAAAAAAAGCCATAAGAAGTTATAATATTTGCTCAATTATAAAATATATTAATTTTAATATAATTAAAAAAATTAGAAAGAATTAAACAAGATGGGATTCTTATATGATTAAACATTTTAGTAAAACAGGAATCAAAATAAGCTTATATAAATAGGATGAGATTGACATAAGGACAACGGAGAGTCATTGTCATCCCTGTTTATGATGTCTAATTTGGATAAAATCAATTGTGCCTTTGATTATTTAATTAACCACTTAACATAAAAAAATTATACTTTATAATAATTTATAGCAAGGAAAGTTTTTGAAGGATTTAAATGTAAATTCTTTTCATGATACCTTTGGAATTCAAAATTATTATGAAATAATACATCATTCGTCAAAATTATTCTCAAATAATACATCATTCGTCAAAATTATTGTCAAATAGTTCATCAACTTCCTTGTTGGTTCAAAATTCTTCCTTAGATTTTATAAATATTTATCAATAGGAATAGTATGCCATTTGGAATAATGCTATTATGCTTGGCACATCCCACAACCTTCACCAAAAAAAAAAAGCCTTTTTGATAGCCTACTTCAACTTCACTCTAGTAATTTCCCCAAAATGCTTCAAAAATAGTAAAAAGTCATCTAGAAGGGTGGAAATGACCGAAGGCAATGAGGCAATAAAAAGACATATTTTGCCTTAGAAAAATCCCCAATTTTAAAAAATCAAAGGGATAAAGCCGCTATAAATACCGCCCCAACCTTGAGCCGAGGTTTAAGAAGAAGAAACACAAAAACTACGCACTAGCATCAGCCAGATAGCTCACTCTCTCTGTTTCTTTCCTTCTTCTCTTCCACCATAGATTTTCTTGTTTTCCAATCTCTTTTCCATGACCCCAAACACCAAAATCTCTAACATGGCAGTCATCACCATCTCCTCCCAGCTCAAGAAGATGGCCAGCTCCCAAGTTTTCGTAGCCAACCAGTTCTCTTTCGAGTGAAAGACCAGAAAGTGTGTATATACGTACATATCCTCCAACTCCATCTTCTTGTCCAGACTTTTCTCAGTTTTTCCCAGTTTCAGGCGACTGATATGGATTCATTCGAGATCGACAGCATCAAAGTCGAGAAGGCCAACGCCATCCTGAGGTACCGCCAGCTTAGGAAGATCACCAATCTGTTCCGGGTGATCGAGGTATGCCTTGTTCTGATCCTGGTCTCCAAATTTTCCTTTCAATTGCCGTTTGCCATCAAGGTCTCCGGCGAGTACTTCCGGGATTTGTCCGTCACCCTCATCAGTCCGCGCTTTGTGTTTGTGGTCGGTAACGCCATTATCATCATTCTCTTTGCGAAATCCGGGCAGTTCTCCGGCCAAAACCAAGCTGAGAAGTACGATGAAACCCATCTTTACAATGAAATTGTGGAGAAGAGTGAAAAAGGCAGGATGGAAATTAGCACAAGTACTGAGGAGACTGTAGTCATGGTGGATACTTATACTACTCATGAGGCAAAGGTTTATCGGAGAACTCAATCGGAGAATCCCATCAAAGACAATTCCGACAAAACTTGCCGGGAATTGAGGCGGTCAGTGACGGAAAAATGCAGGAAAAGCACTGATTCTTGTGAGAAAAATTACTCTGAAGATGACATGAGTAATGAGGAGTTTCGCCGGGCAGTAGAGGCATTCATCGCTAGGCAGCAGAGGTTCCGAAGGGAAGAAGAATCCATGGCTGTTGTTCTTTAGATCCATAGCCAAATCAATCAGTTGAACTATTGTAGCTTTTTCTTTCCCTTTTTTTTTTGTCCATTTTAGTATGGATTTGTACAGTAATCTTAAGATCATAAAACCCATAGAAATTTTCCTGTTAGATTACTCTTTACTCTTGTCTGAAACAAGAAAATTGTATGCTATTGAACTGGGAAAGCTCTGATCTACACTGTTCTTTGCGATAAAATTCTCAAAAATCTTTTGAATTTGAGGTGTAACATGTGATATTTTCTCAGTAATGGAAGAGAATCGAATTTTAGGATTTGAAATGAGGGGTTCAGAATATATCATAGATCTTTACAGTTTCAGGCTTGTGACATAAACTTTAGACCTTTTGCAAAATAAGGCAGTGTGCAATTCAAAAGACCCAAATCTGAACCATTTATTTCTTCTCAATTACAATCAAACTGGTTGTCTATGCCTCAAAAAAGAGAAAAGATAAAGAAAAAAACAAAAAAAAGGAATAGATGCTAGGTCTATGGAATTTCTGTGCTGGCAAGTGAGTATGGTATTTTCTTAAGAATCTTTATCTTTACTCCAAAATGGAAAACTGAGAGAGAGGAGGAGCATTGCTTAAGTGGATAAATTCTACAGTTGGATGATGGGGCAGCTATTTTCTCACTATTAGCATCATGTCTCTCACCCACTTGCACCAACTTTGTCTGCTTTTTTTCATAACTAATGGAGCCTTCTTCTTCACACTTGAACTCATCATATATTCCATTTGGGAGTGATGGAAAAAAAATATATATTTATGTTTTCCTGTAGATAAAGCCATTCCATATGCTGGGTTTTACTTAGATCTCAAAAACACTGATGAGAAAGAAAAAACAAGGAAAAAGAAAATTGGGAGAAACTCACATCATTTCCTACTGTGCCTTGTCATGGGCAGGCGTTGCTAAAGGAAACCCGGCTTCTTAACTTTGATTTTCAGGCATAATGTGATCAGCAGACAGACTCATGTGAGTTTCTGCCACAATATGAAGCAAAGTTCGGTATACTATATGAATAATGATTATGTCTAAGTGAATGGGAGAAGGAATTGTGAAGGGGAAAACACCCCTTTCTCTCTCTCTCTCTCTCTCTGTCTTTCTCTCTCTGAGTGATGATTTGGGTATTAAATGAAAGAGGCTGGTCACCCACTAAGCTGTTCAAGTTGGGTGTGTGAAGTGGGAAGGAGACACGGGCATCAACCATCACAGCATGGGAGGTGGTTACAATGAAAAAAACGAGGGGTTGCTTGAAAGATGGGAAACAAAACAGAATGATAGAAGTTCAATGCTGGTGTCTCCTTATCACTTGAACCAAGATAAGACCTCTGTTGCTTTCACGCCTCTGGGTGTGATAAGAGACAGTCAACAAGTATAATGAGGCGCAATGAGTGGAGTGGCCTCACACCCACTAAGACTGCTGGGAGCTGGGAGTGTGATGTGAACCCAAGCCCTTCTCCACATTGTTATTGGTTTGTCTTGAGGAAGTTGGCAGAAGGCTGATCTTGCAAGATTTGTTGTTTTTTATGGCACCCCTTAAATTTTGGCTACTATAATTATTAATTTTCTTCCATTACCTCTAATATATCATAGTTATAGTTTATAATAATCTCTTCATTGAAACAAAAATTGATATATTCTTCACTGTCATTGAAGGTTTTAAACACATGCTAGATCAGTATTGAGTCAGAGTCCCATCTATTTGATTAGAAGGAATCACAAAAAAAAGTTCCAATAGCAGACCTTTACTTATACAAACCAAATTCTTCTACCATGGCAACAAGCAAACAATAAGAGGAATAATAATAATAATCCAATAAGCAACCTTAAGATATCAACAAGGGACACCAAAATATTACATAGAAAAAGCGTTCAAACAAGTTAAAAAAAATTAAGGGGCATAATATACATATCGAACCCAAATCCCGCAAATTTATAAAAAAATTGATAGTTCAATATGATATTAAAACTTGATTTGACGGAAAATCTTGTATTTAAGTCATATCTTTGCAAATGTAAATTCAAATTCTGTCTATTGGATATGAATTCAAATTCTCGTTGTCCCTCCACGTGCGGGTATGGAGTTGCATGTAAGAATGGGTAACAAGGAATATAATATACATATCAAGTTCCTTAAAAAAGAAAATGAAATATATAGAAATATCCAATATTTTAAAAAATGAACTACTCATTAAATTGAAAAAAAAATATATTAAATTATGAATTAGTACTCTTTCTCTCTCTCTCTCTCTCTCTCTCTCTCTCTATATATATATATATATATATATATATATATATATATATATATATATAGTAAATGACTTGACCTAAAATATATGTCCACTAAATTTGGGTGTCAAGAAAGAAGCTGACATGACCCCTTGGCCCTCACCTTTTCCCATCAGTCTCCCACATGCTACTTAGTCACCACTTGTAGTGTTCGTGTCACCCATCCCTGATTTTCATTCTTGATCACTGTAATTCAAAAAGTGGAACTTGGGGGAGATTTGTAGAAGCATTCATAAGATGAGACTTAATGACTAAGGACTAAGGAGAGACATAATCAAAATCAATGTCTCAGCATGTTTGAGTCTTGTTTCAATTTCAACCTCAAAGTGGATGGCATGGTTCAATTGGGCTAGTGCCCATTAAAGCTTAACCTTAATAAAGGAAATGTCCACTTACACAATTTTGCCCTACAATTATTTATGTTCCAATCGTCTCGTGAAAAAAGGATTTTAGTACAAATTTATAAATTGGGTTCATACTAAAATTTCATTTTGAAAATATGATTTTTGTATTTAAAATTGTTTTTTGAAAGAGTTGTGGGGTTGTTTGTTTTTTTAACTTTTAAGTTTTAAAACGAATTAATTTGAAGTCATTTATTTTTTAACTCATCATTTTTTAAGCACAATTTTGTCTTACCCTAAAAGGAAATTTTTATTCTTTTATCTTAATACAAAAAGTCACTTTTTTTATAATAAAAAATGTAATTAGTCTCACCTTTTAACTTTTGCCATAATACTCCAATACAATTTCTCATATAAAATAGAATTAACTTCATTTTTCAAAATTATAGTAACTCTTATTTTAAAAACAAATTAAACTTTATCAATTTTATTGAATGAGAAATGAATTTATTATAAATTAGTAAAATTGTCATCCCAGAATACCATATTTTATATTATAAGTCAATTTATTACAACTTTTCAAATTTTTATTATGGTGATAAATTATGATATTATGAAATATTTACAAATATATTAAATTACTTTTTTGTTTGAAATTAAAATGAATTTAAATATAATACTTAATTTTATAAATATTTTTAATGGATGAAAATAAATAGATTTAATACCTAGAACCCGTTTAGCAATGCTTTTTAAAAAGTGTTTCTAACCATAAAAATCCTTAAAAGTGTTTTTAAAGTAAAAAAAATAGGTGTTTCATAATATTTTGAAAATTTAGAAAAACATTTGAAGTGTTTTTAGGGAAGCATTTGGGAGGCATTTCTTTAAATGAAAAAAACAAAAAAAAAAAAACACTTCAAATGTTTTTCTAAACTTTCAAAATATTAATGACTAAGGACTAAGGACTAAGGAGAGACATAATCAAAATCAATGTCTCAGCATGTTTGAGTCTTGTTTCAATTTCAACCTCAAAGTGGATGGCATGGTCCAATTGGGCTAGTGCCCATTAAAGCTTAACCTTAATAAAGGAAATGTCCACTTACACAATTTTGCCCTATAATTATTTATGTTAAAATCGTCTCATGAAAAAACGATTTTAGTACAAATTTATAAATTGGGTTCATACTAAAATTTCATTTTGAAAAAATGTTTTTTGTATTTAAAATTGTTTTTTGAAAGAGTTGTGGGTTGTTTGTTTTTTTAACTTTTAAGTTTTAAAAAGACTTAACTTGGAGTCATTTATTTTTTAACTTATCATTTTTTAACCATAATTTTGTCTTAGCCAAAAAAATAAATTTTTATTCTTTTATCTTAATACAAAAAGTCACTTTTTTAAAAAAATTTAATTGGTCTCACCTTCTAACTTTTGTCATAATACTCCAATCCAATTTCTCATATAAAATAGAATTAAATTCATTTTTCAAAATTTTAGTAACTCTTATTTTAAAAACAAATTAAACTTTATCAATCTTATTCAATTTGAATGAGAAATGAATTTATTATAAATTAGTAAAATTGTCATCCAAAGAATACCAAATTTTATATTATTAGTAAATTTATTACAACTTTTCAAAATTTTTATGATGGTGATAAATTATGATATTTTGAAATATTTAAAAATATATTAAAATACTTTTTTTTTTAAATTAAAATGAATTTAAATATAATACTTAATTTTATAAATAGTTTTAATAGATGAAAATAAATAGATTTAATACCTAGAGCCCGTTTAGCAATGCTTTTTAAAAGTGTTTCTAACCCTAAAAATCCTTAAAAGTGTTTTTAAAGTAAAAAAAAATAGGTGTTTGATAATATTTTGAAAATTTAAAAAAACAATTGACTTGTATTCCTAAAATACCCTTTCCCACTATCTTCATTTCATTTCACTTTCCACTTTCTTCTCACTCTCCTCTTTCTCTTTCATTGCTCTTTCATAAAAATATTTTTTGAATTTTTTTAACAATTAGATGTTTATATATATTTTTGTAATAAATGTCATTTTTAATAATTTACTACTATTTAAAGTGTTTTTGTACTTATGCGATGTATTATCAAAAACATTATTAGAGTCACTTTTTTAGATTTCATAAAAGCGTTTTTTATAGAAGTATTGTAGAAGAAAACACTTTCACTAAAAATGTTTCCACTAGACCAATGTCAAATAGGCTTCTAATGATATTTAGATATTAATAAAAATAAATAATTTAATATTTAAAAAATTCAAATGTTTATAAAAATAAATAAATAAATAGCTTAAACACTTGACATTAATCGTTATAATTTTTTTTTTAAATAATAAACACAATAAAACTTTTTTCTTATGGTGATAAATAATTTTAATTTTAAAAATTCAAATATTGATAAAATAAATAAATAACTTAAACACTTAATGACATTCAAATTTATTTAAATTTAAGTTAAAATCAATCTATTCAAATTCAACAAACAAAGAAACACTATCTAAATATTAAGACCTAAAATAATTATCACACATAAGCATTTAAACATTATCATAGGATGATCTTAAGCATGTGTTTTAGGTAGCCCTTTTCTTCATAATAGGCTCGAAATGTAAAAAGGTCCCTTTATACGAGTTAATAATAGCAACAATTTATCCATTAAGTTGTGGGAATATCAATGATTATCATTTTCACTTTCTTTTTTGAACTTAGAATTGATATTTTTTATAATCGAACTAATAATTAAACCAAAAAAGTTATTGATTTATGGTTCAATAGTTTGATCGATGATTGAATCACGATCGAATTGGAATTTATATATTATTAAAATTTTAAATATATAAAAATTAAAATTTTTAAACACATTTCATATCATTAATATTGAGTGATGAAATTATAATAAGGATAACAAAAAGATTCATTAAAATTTTAATATTTTTAATTTTATTAAATATATTTAACTTACAATTGTTTATATAAAATAAGAATTTATTATTTAAAGTTGTTTAGATTTTAATAGCTATATATTTTATTATTTTTAAAATTATTAGTTGTTTTACTTTTATCTTATTATTTATTATCATAAATCATAAATTTTTATATTTATTTTTAATTTTTTGAATTATATATATATTAAATCCTTTCCTATGAAGAGTAGTTAAGATAATATAGTGGTGAATTTTTATTTTTTTTCTAAAGATGCTGTGCATATTCCCTTTGTTTGTACATTGTTTTTAGCCCTCTAAATGGCCCTTTGAATCCCACATCAAAATGCAGTGACCCAAAGGTCCCAAGCTGCCCCATAAAAATGCCATTCAAAGTGCATCAGTCAACCGAGTCAAACGATTGTATGAGGGCTTCACATTGGGCCTTATATTTAATGGGCTTTTGGAAGAATAGAAAAGTTAAAAACATGGACATTGGACATTGGACATTGGACATTGGGCTTTGAAAAAAAGGAAAGAAAAAAGAAGAAGCAGCCCATTGGGCTTTGATATGGCTGTTCTTGGGTTCTGAACCGGCCGAGCTGGCCCACCGATTTAGCGGTTGGGCTGATGGTCGACGGTCTGATTGGTGGAATTGTGGCTGTTGCTGTGGATGAAAGGGACGGATTAAAATGTGGAGGAACTGCTGCCGTCAAGAAAAGTAAAACCATAAGATATGGTAATAACAAAGAATTGTAGAATTGTGGCGGGTGAAGATGAAGAATTGTGGTTGCAATGGCTGCAACGCATGGATTAGACACAAGGAAGACTGGAAAATAATAAAAAAATATTAGCAGTCTTGAAAATACGGGAGTTATTGGCTTTTATTTGCGAATAAAAATATAATTAAAATTAATAATATTTTTAAAACTAAATCGTTTATTGAACCGAAAAAGTTATCAGTTCATAATTCATTGATCGAAAACTAGTTATTGAATCGAAAAAATTACTGATTCATGGTTCATTGGTTGGATCGATGGTCGAATCGGTGACCTTATAAATATATATATTTTTTATATATTATTAAAATTATAAAAAATAAAAAAATAAATTCTACCTAAATTTAAACTCAAATAAGAAATTTTAAAAATTAATGTAAAATTAAAATAAATAAAAATAAAAATAAATTACACAAAAATATAAAATCTAAAGATTCTAAACAAAATGTAGAAAATAGAAATGGTTCGATGAATATTAAAAATATGAAATAATGCAATTAAAAATAAAATATTAAACATGAAAAATAAAAATTTAAAAACAATGGAACTAGGAACTTTACAACTCCACGTGGAAGAGGACTATCGGTGACGTCGGCGTCCTCGTTGGCCAACAGTGGCAGCTCCAGTGTTCTGCAGGTGGAGAGGCAGCAAGGGGAAGCGACTGTTGGACAGTTCAAATCACAACGGAACCGGAACGGTGATCGACCCATCGATCTAGTCCTATTTTTAAAACCATGAAAATTAGCTTATTAATATAAGTCTTATTACTTAAGAAACATTGTTAGTTTCAATAAGTGGATAACTATGAGTGGATTAGAATAAAATATTTTTTTATATAATTTTTGAATGAGCCATATGTAAGATATAAAAATAATTATTCACTTTAAATCTTTTTTTTTTTTTAGGCATGCCCGCTACAATGACATTGCTATATACCTAAGGGGGCACATGGGGCACCCAACTCCATATTGCGTATCAGGAAGCCATATCTGATCAGAATCACATACCATCAGCGTCAGTCATAAGCCAACAATGGAAGTAGAGCGAGTCCTCCGTATGAATGATGGAACTGGAAAGACTAGCTATGCAAATAATTCACGTCTTGCGGTCTCTCTCTCGAGGGTTTTTGTTTTATCGTTGTTTCCAGTATTATTTTCCAAAAACTTCTTTATGAAAATGCTTACATTTTGTTGCAGAGAGCCGTGATAGCCAAAGCAAAGCCTGTACTGGAGGAAAACATCAAGGAGGTGTATGCCGGCAACATGTTTCCTGAGTGTTTGAAGGTAGCAGACTTAGGATGTTCTTCTGGTCCCAACACACTTATTGTCGTTTCTCAGATGTTGGATGCTATCGCCACCACTTGCACCCTCTTGAATCGTAGGCCACCAGCATTGCAAGTGTTCCTTAATGATCTTCCTGGAAATGACTTCAACACTCTTTTCAAGTCATTGCCAAGCTTTTATGAGGAGGTGAAGAAGGAGAAGGGAGGAAGATTTGGGGCATGTTTCATTGTTGGCGCGCCTGGGTCTTTCTATCGCAATCTCTTCCCTAACAATACCATGCATTTTGTTCATTCTTCTTATAGTCTCCATTGGCTTTCTCGGGTCAGCCATCAATCCCTTTTATACTATGCTTGATTGTAGAAATTTAGAAACTATTTAGATATTTTTTGAATCCATGTGTTGAATATTGGGTGTAACAGGTTCCCAAAGAACTGGAAACGGGTCAAGTATTGAACAAGGGGAATATATGCATAGCAAAGACAAGCCCTCCTGGAGTTTTCAAAGCATATTTTGAGCAATTTGAAAGAGACTTCACGTTGTTCTTGAGGTGGCGTTCAGAAGAGATAGTCCCCAGGGGTGGCATGGTCCTAACAGTCATGGGGAGTATGAGGAGTGATGACCCTTGTTTCCATTGGGAGTTACTTGGAAGGGCACTCAATGACATGGTGTTACAGGTATTTCTTTTTTTCTTTTTTTGGTGGTATAATTTCCTTAATTTCGGTTCTTAAAACATTGTGTTCAATCAAGTACTCCAGGGGTTGGTCCCAGAGGCAAAGCTGGACTCATTCAATCTGCCATATTATGGGCCTACTGCAGAGGAAGTGAGGAGGTTGATTGAGGCACAAGGATCTTTTACTCTCAACAGACTTGAAGTTTTCAATATGGAGTGGGATCCCAACATGAACAGGGACGAGGGGTTTGACGAGCAAGAAAGTGGAAAACTTGTCTCAGATATGCTGAGAGCAGTGGGAGAGCCCATGCTGAAACATCACTTTGGACTAGAAATTATGGATGATCTGTTCAGTAGGGTTACTGAGAAGATAATTGACTGCATAGTGACAGAGAAATGGCAGTCCACTAATCTAATCGTTTCCTTGACAAGGAAGGGTGCTTGAAGGTTTATGTGAAATAATTTATATGCTATGTCCAATAATTTATGATTGAAAACATCTACCTGATTTTCTTTTTCCTCTCGAAATTAAGTAGTGTTCTTTTGTGATAGTTCCCAACTAAAAGGTCTCTAAGGGCTCAAGTGGCATGCTGCAGAGAGAGAGAGAGAGAGAGAGAGAGAGAGAGAGAGAGAGAGAGAGAGAGAGAGAGAGAGAGAGAGAGAGAGAGAGAGAGAGAGAGAGAGAGAGAGAGAGAGAGAGAGAGAGAGAGAGAGAGAGAGAGAGAGAGAGAGAGAGAGAGAGAGAGAGAGAGATGAAGCTGTTGGAATTTTTATGTGTGGACTTATAATCAATTTAATAATGTCATAAATCAGTGTTATTTATTTTTGCATTGTGGTCCATAATGGGACTGGACTGGACACATATTGTTGCTTGATTTTTTATGGGCTCACCCTAATTCACTTGACTGGCCCATTAAGTCAAGTGGTGGTCCAAATAATGTGTGTGATATATATATGAATATATTTATTTATATTTATATATATATATATATATATAAAAGAAAAGGAAGAGTGTTTTTTGGCAAGTAATGGCTCCCTGCTCCTTCCTCCTTTGGGCTGAAAGAGAGCACGCACTCTCGTTTTGGACTGAATCTAGGTGTAGAAGGGAAGAGCTCATTAACCCGTAATTCTCGCACCATCAAGCACTGAAGGAGCTTCAAGAACACCAGAAAAGAGGAAGAAATGGTCTTTCACGGAATTAACCAAGGTGAACGTTTCCGTTTTTCCGTTCAATGCATGCTTAAATGTCAACATGTGATCCTATGCGGTTTAAATTTTCTTCAGAAGCAGCCATTCATCTTTCATAGTAAGCAACATGATTGACTATATATGCATTCTAGGGATTGAATCCTTGCTGGTCATGAGTTGAAGTTCCTCTCAATTAATTTAACCAGTCACGGCCTATATAAGGTTTAATGGCATGTGCATTCTCAAAGTTTTTGAGTATTCAAAGGGCATTTCTCCAATAACAGCAAATCAACCCCTTACTCTATTAGAATATTTCTCTTGAAAGCACTAAAAGTCAGGAGACCACTGCCGCCTATACAAACATCTCACAGTACAAGAGATACCATTTTCATTGGCCTCCTTTATGGTGTGTGTTAGTAGTATACGCTTATCACATAGGGTTTTAATGTGATTCAACTGATCATACTTACACTACGAATGTGATAGAATATTTCATTATATTATGATAAATAATGCTACAAAAGATAAAAATTAGATACGGGTCTTTTTGTATTCTCACCCTAAATCATAAATCATTTTACTTCATTAGGTGTCTCTCTCACTTTTCCTCGTATCTTCACATTATAAAAAAAAATATATATATTCTAAATAGGAATTTGAAACAACTTATCAATACGGAAGTAGACTTCTTTTAACATGCATCTTAAATCTATAAGAATTTAATGAGGTCTATAATGAATAATATCTATAGATTGAATCATACGATAAAAATGATATCATACGAATCCTTACCCTATGTGGAAATTTTGTTTTTTTGATCCTATAAGAAATGTCTATTTATTGAGGATAATTATGATATCTTAGGTTTAGTAACACGTTTCAAACACTATACACTTAATATTTCAATCACGTTAGACCTCCATAGACTATTTCAATCTCTCTTAAAGTAGTGAGAGCCGGCCATTACACTGCCCTACGTACACAAATGCACCAAGAAGGAAAAGAATGCACACCAGTCATGACTTCGAACCTCCATACAATTCAATCTCTCTTTAATATTCAGCAGTTCCATACGCCATATCCATGTATAAAAGGACAAAATATATGTACATATCATTGACATATTTTCTAATGGCATGTATCAAATGATTTAACAAGATATTTTCCATTTTTTTTTTCCTTTGATGCTCATTTGAAATGTGGCTTTAGCTGTTGGGACAGTTAACCGTGTTCATCCCTCTCTTATTTTTTATATAGATTTAGCTGCATTTTTATGAATAAAATGTTTTGATGGATGGCTCATCAGAAATTTCAGGAAGATCACCAGTTTGGTATCAATTTGTGATGCAGCTTCCATGAACTTCTAGCACAAAAGGCAATTTTCTTCCTGAGAGATTTAGATACAAGCATGACAAAAAAGTAGGATAATGATAAGGGAGATGACTTCAACACCATTTTCAGGTCATTGCCAAGCTTCTATAAAGAGATGGGAAAAGAGAGTGGATGTGAGTTGGGGCAATGTTTCATTTTTGGTGCACCCGGGTCTTTCTAAGGCAGGCTCTTCCCTGGAAATTCAATGCACTTTGTTCATTCTTCTTGTGGTCTTCATTGGCTGTCTCAGGTCAGTGCGTCCAGAAAAAATGACCCAGTGTTTCAAAGCCCTGGATGTAATAAACATAATGCAATTTAACACACCCATTGCATATATACGACAGGTTCTAAAGGGTTGGGAAGCAAAACAGGTGAAGCACTGAAAAAGGGGAATATATGCCTATCAAAGGCAAGCCCTCCTGGAGTCTTCAAAGCATACTTTGAGCAATTTGAAAAAGATTGCATGGGGTTGGCATGGTCCTAAAAATCTTGGGGAGAATCCAGAGCCATAACCCTTGCTGCATTTGGGAGTTGGTTGGCATCACACTTAATGACATGGTCTTACATGTACGTAACAACCCAAGATCACCCCATATTTTCTAGAATTAACAAACAAGAGGGAGAAAGTTGTTTTCTCAATTTTCTTTACTTCAATTCCCAGTTCCCAAACAGACTTTCTCTGCATGTATTGCATTGTCTGTATATTTCTCAGGTTGATTGTTCAATCAAGTACAGGGGTTGATCCAAGAGGCGAAATTGGACTCTTTCAATCTGCCACTCTATACGCCTACTGCAGAGGAAGTTAGAAAGGCGATAGAGGCAGAAGGATCATTTACTCTCAAGAGACTCCAAAATTCCAGTGTTGATTGGGATGCAAACATGACCCATGACAAGTACACGAGGAGAAATTGTTGCCAATACCGTGAGAGCAGCGGGAGAGCCCATTCTGAAAAGCCACTTTGGAAAAGAGATTATTGATGATCCCTTTGCTAGATTTACCGACAAGGTAAGATAATCGATGATCTCTTTGCTAGATTCACGGACAAGGTAATTGATTCAAGGGGTAATTGTCTATTGGAGGCCAAAAATTAAGATTCGACTTATAAAAATTACATAATTGATTGAATAATATAAAATATGAAGAAAATAATATACCTTTTAAAAAATCAATATACCATTCAAAACTATTTTCTACCATAATATTTGAAAAACTTTTTTATTTTTTTATTTTTTTAATAATTATTCTGAAATTTTATTATTTTTAGAAAACTAATTTTTTTAAAAATATATCATTTCAAAAAAATAAATTTGACATATTTTCAGTTATTTTTTATATATATAATTTTAAATATATATATTTTCCAAGATGTTTGATTTTTAAATAATAATGATTTATTTTTATTTTTTTGGAAAATTGTGTATTTTTTTTCAAATCACTAAATTATATTAAATTTTATTGAGATTTACAAAATGAATAAAATTTAAACTAATGTTTTTCTACTCTTTTTTTTTTCATAGTCAATAAAGGTCATTTTTGGAAAAATAAATACTTCATATCCTTCATCTCAATTTTCACACTTCATTTAGGTTTTGGGCTTAAATAATGAACTTATATAAACCAAAACTTAATTTTTAGGCTCAACTAGGTCCAAAACACAATTGTCCCTTGATTCAATAGTAAGAGAGAAATACCACTACTTTAATTTGTTCATATCCTTGACAAAGAACGCTTGAAGAAATTTAATCTATTTTTTAATTTAGCAATAAATAAAATTATCAATATATTAAAATTAAAAAAATACTTATATATATCATCATTTATTTTATATCATTAAATACATCCAAATTATATGAATTTCTATCAAATGTGAATTAAAATTCTAAGTATTATTATTGAATGTGATAAATTATGTCATACATATCAATTTTTTTTAATAAAACAACTTCAAAATATCTATTATTACTTTTTATATCATTTTTTAGAATTTTTCTCAATATTTTCATGACTTTTTATCAATTTCCACTTCATCGATATTTTTTAAAATATTTGTAAAATCAAATTACCAATATATCAATAAAAACCAATATTTTATATTTAATTCAAGAAAATAAAATATTAGACCATTTGAATATATTAAAATCTTAACTTTGGTTTAGACTTTAAATGTCTCCGGCATTGTTGGCCAATTCTCTAGAGTATTGAATCTAAATGTTAATCTTTCAAATTCACACATATAGCTTGAGATGGTATTTAATAAATCATTTCAATTTTTGAGATTTGTAGTTTTAGGATTATTTAAACAAATAAATTTTAATTATTTAGGTTATTTCAGATATTCAAATCTTGATTTACAGAACATAATAATAGGTGATTAGAATTGATTGAATTATTTAATTAAAAAAAAAAAAGATAAATATGTTGGATAATGTGATGATAAACATCAAGTGTACTGCAACATGTTTCCAGGGTGTTTGAAGGTGCCAGACTTGGGCTGCTCTCCTGAACACACTTATAGTCGTCTCTCAGATGTTGGATGCTATCTCCACCACTTGCACCCACTTAAATCGCCACCAGCACTGCAGGTGTTCCTTAATGATCTTCCTGGAAATGACTTCAACACCATTTTCAACTCATTGCCAAGCTTTTATGAGGAGGTGAAGAAGGAGAAGGGAGGAAGATTTGGGGCATGTTTCATTGTGGGGGCGCCTGGGTCTTTCTATGGCAGCCTCTGTTGAGATATTAGGAATGCTTTCCTTATATCATTATTTCCTTATATCATTTAGTGTTTAGATATTAGGAAAGTTAAGATATTATGAATATTGATATATTAGGAATATTGAGATACTAGGAATATTGAGATATTAAGAATATTGAGATATTAGGAAAGTTGAGATATTAGGATATTAGTTGTTATTTCCTTATATCATTCTTTCCTTGTATCATTATTTCCCATTCTTAGAATGGTGATTACCCTCTATATATACTCTGTACATGAACAATGAAAGTATGAATGAAAAACTATCATTCATCAATTTGAAGAGCCTCTTCCCTAACAATACCATGCATTTTGTTCGTTCTTCTTATAGTTCCACTGGCTGTCTCAGGCCAGCCATCGATCCCTTTTATACTTTGTATTCTTGGGTGACTTCACCAGAACTGTCTTAGCCTACTGATGAGCTTACTGAATCCATGTGTTGAATATTGGGCGTAACAGGTTCCCAAAGAACTGGAAACGGGTCAAGTAATGAACAAGGGAAATATATGCATAGCAAAGACAAGCCCTCCTGGTGTCTTCAAAGCATACTATGAGCAATTTGAAAGAGACCTAACATTGTTTCTAGAGTCCCGCGCAGAAGAAATTGTCCCTGGAGGTGGCATGCTCCTAACAGTCATGGGGAGTATCTAGAGCAATGACCCTTGCAGCATTTGGGAGTTGGTTGGCATCTCACTTAATGACATGGTCTTACAGGTACTGGGACCATCCCATTCTACAACCCACCCAAGATCAGCACATCTTTTCTAGAAACAAACAAGAGGGAGAAAGTTGTGTTGTCAATTTTCATTGCTTTTTGCTTGTACAATTTCCTTTACATCAATTCCCGGTTCCCAAACAAACTTTCTTGACATATCATCCGATTCCCAGTTCCCACACAGACTTTTCTTTGCATCTAATGTAACAACCCGTTCTCAACCGTGTATATATTGTTCGCTTTGGACCCAAAGAGGCTCTCACGGCTTTAAAACGTGTCTACTTGATTAAGAGGAGCCTCTACATATATAGCGCCAGGAACTTTCTCCTCAATCCGATGTCCGATGTGGAACATCACAAACACCCCTCCCCCCATGCAGACACAACATCCTCGTTGTATCTCATGGGATTGCGGGGTCAAACAAACAAACACCTTTTACGGGGCTAAACAAACCCCCACACCAGGGTCGAGGATCGATTCTGATACCATTTATAACAACCCGCTCTCAACCATGTAAATATTGTCCGCTTTGGACCCAAAGAGGCCCTCACGGCTTTAAAACGCGTCTACTTGGTTAAGAGTAGCCTCTACATATATAATGTCAGGAACTTTCTCCCCTATCCGATGTGGAACATCACATCTAACTTCTCAGGTTGATTATGCGCAACTCCAATAATTTATTCAATCAAGTACAGGGGTTGATCCAAGAGGCGAAATTGGACTCTTCCAATCTGCCATACTATGCACCTACTGTAGAGGAAGTAAGAAAAGTGATAAGAGGCAGAAGGATCATTTACTCTCAAGAGACTCCAAAGTTTCAATGTTGATTGGGATGCAAATATGAACCATGACAAAGTGTTTGAAAAGTACCCAAGGGGAGAGAGTTTGTTGCCAATAACATAAGAGCAGGGGGAGAACCCATTCTGAAAAGCCACTTTGGAGAAGAGATCAGTGATGATCTTTTTGCTAGATTTGCCAAGAAGGTCATTGATTACATGGCAAGAGAGAAACGCCAGTACCTAAATCTGGTCATTTCCTTGACAAAGAAGGCTTGAATATTCATCTATAAGGTTTATGCTTATGGTATGGGCACATATGCCTTTCATGTTTGTGCTTGAGAAGTATTTTTCTTTAACAAGAGCATTCAGAGGTCTTGATAAACACATGCTTTGCTAAGCTTTTTGGTACTCATAGAACTTAAAATCAATTCCAAATCCATTACTTTGATTCAGAGCCTCCAGTTCCAATTTCAGGGCCTCCTTTAAATATGCAATAAATGCAGCTTCAGGGCAATTCAAATCAGAAAATCTGAGCTCCTAATTGACTGACATTCCTCTTAGATTAAATTGATTAATCAATGCTCCTAGGCAGAATAAGGGGAGACTTGGTGGGAAAGTGGAAGATACCTTTTTGTATACGTTATGATCAAAAGGTGTGGGAAAGCTGCAGGAATTCCCTTCGTCTTCAAGCTTTCATTCCTCAGTCCAATGATTTATTCCTTCATAAACCTCCCACCAATAGGGATGGGCCTAACCACGTCCACAAAATGTCAGTACCATGTAAGATGGTTCAAAGACAATTCACAAGGACGGAATAGACTAGACCCTGCTTTGCTCTGCCCTGGCTTCACGGATTTCCACATCATCATGGCCCACTGGATCCCGTCTTTAATCAACCCACCTTTCTTTGAAAGCAGCGACCAGGGAAGGCTCAGTGAGAGGAAAGGATAGAATTTCGGTGAGAGGAAAGGATGAAGTGTGATATCACCATCCAATAAGGACTAAGTAATGCATTTTTAAGTCACAAGGCTTGTTTGGCTCCACAATAGGGACTTGCTGTCAGCATGAGAGATCAATGTCATACCCCAAAGGAAAAAAGTTTCTAATATCATATATAATAGTAGATTTCTCTTAAATAGGAATAGTGATTGGTATTGATAGGTCGTATTTATATAGTAGATTTCTCTTATATACTGTAAATTCAAACCCATGAAAAACTTGTTCAATTCGAGTTAATGAATCGAATTAAACTTTAGATTCAAAATGAAAAATATTTAGAGAAATTATTAAAAATATTGAAATCAATTAAATATCAATGGTCATTTTAGTTTAAATTTGGAGAGGTTTGGTACATCACCAAAATTACATGTTAGATATGATTGAATTGGTGTATAACCACTAACAAGCAATATACACATTGTAGCTTTCATTGTTTCTCCGATGGGACCAACACTTTTTCCTCAGCATTGACTTAATGGAGCCTACCGAAGATGAGAGAAGACAAGAAGCAATTTTCATTCATTAATGTGAGAAAAGAAACTTGGCAAGAAGTTTCGTAACGTCTAATCCTAACTAGCATTGTCCAAACAATTATATTAAAGTGGTAGACGAATGCTCTAAAGAATGTATAAATAATTTATCATCTAAAAATATTCAACAGACATTTTTAAAAATTGACAACCTTTTCAAAAAATAATAAATAAAATCTTTCCCAAAATTATTTAATATTCATATAATTTTTTTTCCAAGTTGCAATTATTATCTTTAATTTATTTTTTCATTAATTTAATGTTTAATTATTATTATTCTTAAATTTGATTTTTTTTATTTTTATTTTTGAAATTTAATCAAATTAGAACTATATAAGGCATGTATTCATATTTTTCTACACCAGTTTATTAAAAAAATTATTTACACGCATGCACATATGTTAAATATATTTTCTTCACATTTTGACATATATATCTATATATATGAAAATTACACCGAGTGTACAAGACATTTTTTGTCATTTTTTACATTTTTATTAATATCAATAAAAACACGCAAATATAATCACAATTGACGGGGTTATGCATGTCTTATATAACTAATATAAATGTTTTATACATTTAATACAAATGTCTCGTAAATGTGTAAAAATTATATTTAACATTTATGCATGTGTATAAATGATGACTCTAATGATAATTCTAATGATGTAAAAAAGTAAAAGAAGAAAAATAGAGTAAAAATCTTCATAATAGGCAGACTTATACAGGTCTCGTACACACAAATATCTTGTACACACGTGAAAGTGTTAAGGAAAAAAAATACTATATTTGACATTTATGGATATGAAAATAATATTCCCAATGGTTTATATGATTTAAGAAAAACATGTAAATAGAAATATATGAATAGTAGAATGCGATTTTATCTATAAATATTTATGGATTTGGGAATGATTATGCAATATGCAATATGTAGCCTTGCCATTGCCACATTCATCTACCACTTTAGCATAATTTTCCCTTAGCAAGAAAGCAATGCCAAACATCTCCCATTGAAGGTTTTTTAACTTTTTGGTTTTCTTGAAGATATGATAAATAGAAGCTGAAAATGACAATGGAAGAAAATTTTCCAAAAGGTTGGCAATGGATTTAGGAACTTCATTCGAACCTACAAAGAAGTTAGGAGTTAGGATGAGAATTCAGCAAAATAGTCCAAAACTTTAGTCTGGGATGGGCCCTATATGCTTACCAAATCTTCCAACACCTCACTATCAACTTAGAATGAGTGGAGAGTAGTAGTGTTTGAAACGTTGAAACGCCCTGTGTTAAGGGTGAAGAGCCTTCAGAGACTCAACCACTCCTAGCCAACTAATCAAAGGATGACAAAAAGGTTGTCAGAAGAGGAAATAAATAAATATTTAAATTCATAGAATAAAGACCCTTTGGCCTATTTTTTCTAAGTCTCCACAAAAAAACAAGGCGCTAAAGGGCCCTTTCCTCTCATCTTTCCACTGCCCCCACTGCATCACCGTTTCCAACTCTCCATGTTTTTCTCCTTAAGACCTAGAAATCAAACCCTATAACCTCATGATCCCATCTCCAAACCTTCCTTAAATCCCCTTTAACACCCATCCCAAAGTCCCCATCAGAAACTTTGAGACCCATCAATCTGTGAAGGCCATGGATCGCAAAAACTTCCAAATGCCCTCCACCAAAACCATGATCTCGGCCGCGGCCTCCCTTGCTGGTTCAGCCATGTTGATTCGCTCAATCATCCGAGACCTCATCCCCCCAGAGCTCCAACACTACCTCTTCTCCAGATTTCGAGGCCTTTTAGGCTCATTCACCTCCGAATTTACCTTGGTAATCGAGGAATTTGATGGGTTTGGACACAACCAACTCTTCCGAGCAGCAGAGGTCTACCTGGGATCTGTCATCTCCCCAAATGCTCAAAGGCTTCGAGTCACATTGCCCAACAAGGAAAGCAAGATGTCGGTAACCATGGACCGGAATGAAGATGTGGCCGATACCTTCAATGGGGTTTCCTTGAAATGGACATTCATTTCAAGGAGCATTCCAACCAGGTACTTCAATGATCCAGACAATTATTACTCCATGGCCAAGTCAGAGCTCAAGTTCTTTCAATTGAGCTTTCACAAGAAGCACAAGCAAACGGTGCTTGAGGCTTACTTGCCATATGTACTGGAGAAATACAAAGCCATGAAAGAAACAAACAAGACCCTGAAAATCCACACTCTCAAGTTTGAGAGGTTGCAGGGAGGGAGCAGCGATCCATGGCAGTCGGTGAAGCTTGATCATCCGGCTACTTTTGATACACTGGCGATGGACTCGGAGCTCAAGAGGACTTTAATGAATGATCTTGAGAGGTTTGTGAGGAGGAAAGGGTTTTACAGGAAAGTTGGCAAGGCCTGGAAGAGGGGGTACTTGCTGTTTGGGCCTCCTGGTACTGGGAAATCGAGCTTGATTGCAGCCATGGCTAATTATTTGAATTTTGATATCTATGACTTGGAGCTCACAGATCTTAGATGCAATTCTGAGCTCAGGAAATTGCTGATTTCTACTGCAAACCGATCCATACTTGTGGTGGAGGATATTGATTGCTCCCTTGAATTGCAAGATAGACTAGCTCAAGCCAGAATGATGAATCCTCATCGATACCAAACAAGCCAGGTACATCTTGTCTTTCTTTTCTTCAATCAATCTTGCATACAAAACTTTTTAGATCCCCAAATTTATTTGTTAATTATGTCTGAGAACTTTGAACTTTGAGATTTCAGTTTGTTGTCAAAAACCACTACAAGAAGAATAATAATAGGGTGAAGAAAACAAGAGAACAAGAATAAAAACAAGCAAAGCATACAATGATTTACAGCCACGGGTGAAAACAGCCAAACGAGTATTTTAGAGAGAGCCAACAAGGAATTCCATTAATGACTGGCCTGGCTGTTTTGGTCCTTTGGCACAACTCAGATTCATTTGGTAGATCCTTTTAGGAGGTCCCCCTCTTAGTAAGCTTAGATAGAACAAAGAACTTCTATTATTGTTGAAGGAGATTATAACCTAAAACCCTCAAATTCCAAAGTCCCAATTACATCCAAAAAGAGACTCTCATTCTTTTAGTCAAAATCTGTTACTATATTTTTTCTATTTATATAGGAAGATTCGATATAGGAACTTGATTGAATAATTGTCCAAGATACCTATTCAAGAAATAAGATCTCACAATAGCATTTTTTTTTAAATGATAATAGGAAACCCGTTACAAGAATATATTCTATTAGGAAACTATCAATGACTTTTCAATTGATTTAAAAATAAAATCTGAAACACTTTCAAACAATTTTGTATGGTTTCTTGAACGTGTCTGTTTGGGCAGAAAGAAAATGTTCTGGGTGGGTGGTGGAGTGCCTTTTTGGGCCTTTTAGCTTTCAACACAAAACCCCACCCTACCTGAGAATTGAGAGAGCTACCCATTCTCACACATTTTCTATCAATTTTAGGTAGGTGACTGACTCTATAAGGGGTCTTTTGAGGATTTACATGACCCCAGATTGGTGTCTTTTGGGTAGAAAGAAAATGTTCTGGGTGGTGGGAGTGCCTTTTTGGACCTTTTAGCCTTAAAAGGGCATAACCCAACCTACCCATTCTCACACATTTCCATCAATTTTAGGTGACTCTATCAGGGCTGCTCAATTTCATAGATGGGCTGTGGTCAAGCTGTGGAGATGAGCGGATCATAGTCTTCACAACCAACCACAAAGACAAGCTCGACCCAGCTCTGTTGCGCCCTGGTCGCATGGATATGCATATCAACATGTCTTACTGCACCCCATGTGGGTTCAAAATGCTAGCCTCCAACTACCTTGAGATCACAAACCACCCTCTTTTCCCAGAGGTTGAAGACTTGATCTTGGAAGCAAAGGTAACCCCTGCAGAAGTGGGTGAGCAACTGATGAAGAGTGAGGAGCCTGATATCACCCTAGAAGGCCTAATTCGGTTCCTTGTGGAGAAGAAAGAAAGTGATGCAGCTAAAGCTAGAGAGGCAGAGCTGGAAGCAGCCAGGGCTAGTGATAAGGAGGAAAAGGAGAAAGATGAGAGTGGGAAACCAGAGAAGGGGGGAGAGGTGGAAATAAAAATGATCCGGTGAGTTGCTGCAGGTGGGTTGGAGGAGATACAATCTATTTCATGAAGCTCACTCCTTAGATTTATGTAACAGAACTTGACATAAATTTTATGTAGGAAAATAAGTCTTATCACAAGATTTTGTTCTCTTTGGTATCATTATTCTTGTTATAATATCTCTAGGAAAATTTGAAGTAAAATCCCTTTCTTTAGTTCTTGTGTTAAATATGACAATGAGTGTCTACTTATTATCATTTTTATGAGCCAATTAGAGTCTTTAATCATATTTTAATCTCGTTTTTAATCTATTAAAATTCAATTGAAGGCTACTATTAATTTGATGAATCCATCGAATCCATTTTTCGAACTAATTCAAGACAACAAGTCTTTCATTTGAAAGAGAAGAATCGATCAAACAATCTTACCAATTTTGCAAATTAAGGATAGCTTATTTCATAGGTTTAAAATTAATAAATTACTTTTATACACTATTTCAAATTTATTTTCCTGGTTTTAAATTTACTATATAAAAATTAGTATACTTGATATTTTTTTCTTTCTTGGATAAATTTAAAAAAAAAAAGTAAAAATAGTAAAAAGAGATAAGAATAGATACCCGTCACTAGAATTGGAAAGGTCAAGGGGGTGGGTTCATAGCATAGCAGGGCAGGCAGAAAGTTAAGTCCTTGTACCTACCCCTTCCTATTAAGATCAAACTTCCCCACATTCATCTAGGAGCAAGATAAGTTACAAAAAATACTCCATACCCAATTTTAAATGATTCTAACCTACTAATAATAATAAAGCCAAAAGTGTCAGATATACCTAAAAATTCCTTTTAGAAGTTGACTTTTTTATCATCCCATACCCACCATTTCAACCTAACTCCAATGTATTTTATATGATTAATAACCTTTTTTTATTAGGAATCCTAAAAATATTGTTATCTTTAATACACTTCTCCCTCTTGCTCACATGCTTTCACTATCTCCCCTATACTTCATCAATGTCCATTAGCATCTTCTTTATCTTTAGTGACAAACCTTCTTTCCCTTTTACCCTGGCTCTACAAACATCCTCACTAGCAAAGGGTTGCCCTTAAAACTATTGGATCACATGTTTGGTTGTCATAAATAATTTTTTTTCCCTTTTACATTGGGTCTACAAACATCCTTACTAGCAAGGAGATGCCCTTATCATTGGATCACATGTTTGGTTGCCATAAATAATTTTTTTCCCTTTTAGCTTGGGTCTACAAACATCCTCACTAGCAAGGGGATGCCCTTAAACTCATTGGATCACATGTTTGGTTGTCATAAATAATTTTTGTGTTATTCCCGTTTTAAGGACTCGTTATTTGCTTTTGTAAGAGTGTATTTAATATTGTTTCTATTTAATGTATTTTTAAGAGAATCACCTCTCGACTCTTCCTTTCAATTCTTTAGAAATAGGAGATGACACTACAACTCGATTAGATGGGCTTTCAACAAGAGAAGCTTACCTTTACCATAAGACTCCAATTGGGCATTTTTACTTGCTTGAAAAAAGGTCTCACTAGAAGACTTGCTGTAACAAAGGATGAAAGCACTTCACTTGAACCAACTTAGAAGCACTCATTAGAATAGCCCAGGAGAGCTAGCCCATAGAGTTATTGTTGCTGCCTTCCCTAAGAGGGGTGAGGTATGAGTGACTTCCACAAGATTTGGCTTACTTTGCTAAGTGTTTCTTCAAAAAAATAGATTTTCCAAAACTTCAAGTAATTATTTAAACTTTTAAAAGTGTTTCTTAAAATTTATTAAACACTAATTTTATTTTATTTTTAAAAACACTTTTTAAATAAACACTTTCTAAAATCATTGTAAAACAAGTTCTAAACTTAAAACAATTCACTAATAGCTCGTTTAGCAGTGATTTTAGAAAGCATTTTTAATATTTTTAATATTTAAAAATTTTCATTATTCAAATATTAAAAATATTATAAACACTTTTTAAAATCACTCCCAAACGCACCCTAAGTTTCATTAAAAACATTTTCCACCCTTAACTTCTTTTGGGTTTTAAGGATAACATCCCAAAGGGTATTCCTCTCACTAAATCTTGTAGTGTATTCATTCAAGATATTTATTTCCTCAAGAGAGAGAAAAGGCTAAAGACCTTGCAATTTAAGTCCAAATGGTACAAAAACTTCAATAAAATACTATTAATATCAAAACAAATAATTTTTGAGGTCTTAATATTAAAGAAATCAATTTGGCATGCCTTAATAAAGATAGGACTATCAACTGAAAAGCAACCATAAGAAATGAAGCTCTTGTTTGGTAATAGTTTTTCATTCTCTAAAATGAAAAATAAAAAACATATACACATTTGACAACAAAAAAAATAGAAAACAATTTTATTTTCTTAAAAACAAAAAACATAATGTTTTGAGAAAACAAATTTAACTATTTTTATTTGTTTTCCAATTATAATTTAAAAAAATAATTATACAAATACAAATAATGATTAAAAATAAAACACCACATATAAAAGTTAGTTTTAAAATATATTGAAAAACATTTTCAAAATATTATAAAACAATTTTCAAAAACTATTTCCAAACTGTTTTGGAAAACACTTCCTAACTTTTGGCCCATCAGAAGGGATGAGAATGAGACAAAGTGTTTTTTTATCCTACTCGTCCTATCTAAGTACAATAGTATTGGGATAAAAGTAAACGAATGAGAAGACTTCTAAATTTTTTTAAAAAACTTGGAATGAGTCCAAGGCAGGTATGGATATTTTAAGCCATTGAAACCACAGCATATTCAGAATTAATAGTTTCAGTGCCTAAGATAGGAAACCAGAATCTACCCATATGATTAATACACCAATTGGCAACCCTATCAAATTTGTTTCCCAAAAATGTTTTTCATGATTTTGCAAATAATGGTGTAAGAAATAAACAAATGAAGCTACAAAGGAATTCTTTTAAGCAACAAAATAGAAATAGTTCCACCAACTAGATAACCACTTCAAGATGAAAAATTGGGTCATCTCAGGTTCCCATTTGTTTCTCAACAGTGCTCGAAAGGTATTTGTAGTGACTGAAAACAGCAATTATAACAGACAAAACAACACAGATTCCAAAAAGTGAAAATAAATATATATCCTAAATCACCTTAGAACCAACATTTTGTAAGAGGAACTAAAGGATTCTCAGTTACTACATATGTAGAGCTTCAAGTGTATCCAACTCTAGGAGTTTTTTATTTGTATATAACTATCAACATTAACTTCCATTAGCCGTGCCTGCAACATCATTAAAAACAGCGAGCTTTAATCGCACAAAATAAATTCAAGATTACCTATTAAAACTGATGATAATCGAACTAAATAACCTAGAATTCCTCAGCATTTAACATGGTGTGTTCCAATCCTCAAGCAGATAGACAGTAGTGTGAAACGATGTGGGACTAAAGCATGAAACGAAACAGAACACAGCAAGGGAGCAACTTTTCTTATCACTGGTAATAGCTGATACCTTTCTGGGCAAGTAGAAACCAAAGTTGCACTCTGACTTGTTTGTGAATCGAAATACCTACCATGAAGCAAATCGTTTACCTATTACCCTTGTGCCTAAATCGGATTTGCCTGATTTTGAAGATATTTGTTAACCTATTTTCTTCATTTCAGGTACTTATTAGCATTAAATAATACCATCCTATCCAAACACAATCCTACCCACAAATCTCAAATTCCATTTTTTTATGAGACTATCACTTTCTCAGACAGAATTATATCCCTACCACATCAATCTCCAAGTGGGTAAATCATGCACTGAAAACCCTAGCATGTGCAAGGGATATCATTCTCCACACCACCCAATGACATACACCCACCAAATTATAAATTTCTACAAGAGTATGAAAGGAAAACACACACACACACACACGAATCTCATTGCCAAAGGGGTAACAAACTAACAGTGGGGAAACCAACGTTTCGAGTTGCTATGGCAGAAGAGATGCATGCCATGGGACATGCAGCGCTTAAGCACATGACTTTATCTAGATTAGAATGTGAAATTGATAGGAGATATAAGCAGACATGTACTTGCCTCAAAACTACAAGCATATATAGCCTGAAAGGGGAGGAAGAGCCTCCATGTTTTCTTTAATGGATTGGAGCTCTATACCGCCATTTTCATCTCTATTTTCTGATGAGGATCATAACCTATGAGTTGGAAATCAGCTGCCACAAAAGAATCAATGTTCTTCTTCTGTGGATTGATCTTCAAAATCTGCATTAAAGTGCGAGTAAGAGGATGTACGGAACAACTCAAATAGAGAGAAAAATACGATAGAATAAGAGTGAAAAACACAAGAAGAAAGGAATTATACTCCTTACAAAACCAATAAAAAATTTGGAATAGAACTAATCAATTCAAGAATACTAACTGGAAAAGGTTTAGGAAGCTTCTGAAGCTGCTCCTGCAGAGGCCTGATATGAGTCCGATAAACATGAGAGTCCCCAATAACATGGATGAAATCACCAGGAACAAGGTCTGTACAAGATAAAATACAATTAAAGACATTTCTTTAATACAAATAATCAAAAACCAATGAGCTGAACATTAAAAATAGAAAAGAAGAAGAAGAAGAAGAAGAAGATAATCATGTGTGGCCATTGTTACAATTAACACTTGCGTAACATAATCATGTGTGGTAATCACGAGTGATGGCCTTGTTTAGTAAAGATATGACCCTCTGCCTGCACATAGAGTCATCAATTGCATATGCAGGGGTCCAAAAACTTGTGTAGATATCTGCACAGGGATCCTTACTAGGTTGCTATTAATTACCACAAGAATGTCATCAAAGAAACATTTGCAGTTATCAAATTTTCAGATGCCTACATGTACCCATCTATCTAGATATTTAAACGTTCTAGCAAATTTGCATGTGAACAAAACTGGTTAGGTTTCTGGATTTGTCACAAATGCATACCACAAACATGAGCGATCATGCATGTTAAGAGCGCATAAGATGCAATGTTAAACGGCACACCAAGACCCATGTCGGCAGATCGCTGGTACATTTGGCATGATAACTCCCCATGGCTTACATAGAACTGCAAGAAGAAAAAGGAAAAATGTAATCAAAGACACAAATGATAAAGGAAATATAAATAAGCCACTTTAATACCAACCTGTGCAAACATATGGCAGGGTGGAAGTGCCATCAATTTGAGATCAGAAGGATTCCAAGCTGAGAGGATAATCCGTCGATCATTCGGATTATTCTTGATCTTGTTAATAACATCTAACAACTGATCAAATCCTTGGCCAGTATAGTCAGCATGCATGTCAATATAGCTGTAAAATATATGAGCAATAGGTTAAAACTGGAGAAAAACTACCTTGAGAAAACAGAATCCTTACTCGAGAAAAATAGAGTCCACCACATAAACTTTCAAAGAATAAAATCCACGAACCTAGCACCAAAGTGCCTCCACTGGAACCCATATATGGGTCCCAAGTCACCCTCTTCCCTGTCTGCCAAGCCAATACTGAAATAGAGAATATTGAATATATCAGTAAGAATTGCATGAAACACACCAGTTTAGCAAAGTAGATATGGATAGACAACCACTTGCCTATCAAGGTAGTCCCTGGATGCATTGCCATCCCATATATGAATTCCCTTTTCCTGTAGGACCTGTTAACAATACAAACATTTTAGAATGATGTACACTTAGATCTGAATTTCACATCTATACTGGATGGAAGAGAAGAGAATCTTGACCAAGGTATTTGGACACTTTACAAAGAAGAAATGGTTCCATTCAGCTCACATTATCATTTGAATGATTGAATGCAACAAAGTATATTCTATAGTGGATTCTTTAAAATAGAAGATTGGAGTTATCACAAAAAATTACAATAAAGACCTAAAACCACTTCTAAAATCCTGATAATGACCTGACATGTACAACCAAATAAACTCAGCTTCTAAGTGAATTCATTTCATGTATAGTCTTCTATGTGTCTCACAGAACAGAATACATTATTCTGTCACTATGCCTATTATGTGAAATATGGGGAAAGGGCCCCGTGTATTTAACAAGCTTCCCTTACAAAAATCCACCAGCAAGGATCACCTACATTTTATAATATGAGTACCTTGTTCTTTACAAATTTGCAACAGGTGACCTTCCTTTAGTGCTTTTGGTGTTACATGTAGTGAATTCAAACAAGCAGTTCTGGGCTTTAACCCTAACACTGTTTCTTGATTCACTAAAAAAAGGAAAAGAAATCCAGGATATCATAACATGCAATATTTTACCAATCACCAACAAATCATACCCATATCTGACCAAGCATCTTCATATCATGACCATATTGTCCCTTAATCATCAAGAAGGAAACCCCTTCAAAATCCCCAAGCATGCAAGTTTACTCTCTAGAATTTTCCATGAGACCACAATTATCTCAGGCTCCAATATACATTGCAAGGAACCCATCCAACACATATCTTAAAACTACCTTCTATTTTCTTGATATGCATCTTAAACTATTTTCAAATTTTTTTCATAGCCTCTCAAAACTATTTTCCAATACACTCAATTGATGTTCAAGGCATGCTTAAAAACCACATAAGAACCTCCACTTCATGTGCAAGTCCAGTGAATTTAAGCTTATAAAGTTATCTTTCAAGGCTTTTCCTTAGTCTCAATCTTAAAAGTTCCATACATTTCTAAGACTATGGTTTAGCCTCGATCTTGAAATTTCCATACATTTCTAAGACTGGTTCTATTGAAGTGTCACAATAAGTCCTTATTTCAACAATTTAAGTAATTAAGAATTTTTCATTTTAATGGAATAGACCTAGAAAGCCAAGTCAAGTCTGTTCTGGTAATACCATGAAAGATATGAAAGAAGGAGAAATGAAGTAAACAATCCATAATACTCAATAACATTTCATACCTTAGCATTTGTTGAGCCACTGATGAACCACAGTAGTTCTTCAACAACCCCTCGCCAAAATACTTTCTATCAAAGCAAACAATAAAAATGTGTAAACTAACATATGAATTGATAAAAAATATTCCTTTTTCACTTGAATTTCACTCATAATGCATCAAATAAAACCAAACTTCTGAGAAACAGAAGCAAATACCCACAGAACAAACTAATACAATTATTTGTAAAGGAAATCTTCATTTTGAAAAATATATACCTTAGTTGTAAGAAGCGGAAAAATTTTTCGTAGATTAAACCGCATCTGTGAATAAAAATTGATTACTACACTGGTCAATAGTTGAATATAAAACCATATAATGGAAACATACATTCAGAAGAGGAACATGACCAACTCTCTCAATTATCTGAAAATAGCAGTACCTGGCAACCAAACTTTGATAAAGTACCAGTCCCTGTCCTATCATCCCTTTGAACACCATTTAAGATGATGTCTTCAACCAATCTCAGATAGATGTATTCCTCATGCCTCTCAAAGATCATCTTGGGCAAGAAAGAGAACTTCTTAATATCAAATTTAATGGATTCCAACCCACTGTCACCATTGTTCTGGATTTGGGATTCGTCTGCAGAACTTCTCACACGAACATAAGTCATGAAAGAATAACGAATATTGTTTTCCACCAATGGGAAGGATGAGTACCAAGGCTGAAATACCAAGGAATCAATAGCAGGGATGAAAGTGTCACATTCGAAGCTTGTCTCAATTTCTGTAATGTGGATAGCATCACATCCAGGTGCATTGAGAGCTTCCCTGTATTGAAAAGATAATCAACTGAAAGAACGAAAAAGCTCCTTAATACAGCAATGATCAACAAAGTACACACCTTAGTATCTGGCCACCTCCTATAACAAACACTTTTTCAATGGACAGACAATAGGGAGATGCGGCTAATAGTTCCAAAGCAGAAGCCATGCTTCCACATATTACAACATTCTCTGCAGTTGCAATATCAAAACTTCCAGAACGAGTCAGAACAACATTTAGGCGGCCAGGCAGAGGCCGATGCTCAAGAGGAATACTTTCCCATGTTTTTCTACCCATTATAACTGCATTCTTTTTCACCGTATCTGACACAGTCATAGTAATGTCCTTGAAAATTTTCATGTCAGAAGGCAATCTCCAGGGTAGTTTCCCATCCTTACCAATACCCATATCTCGAGTTGCAGCCACAACAACTTGGTACGTCCTCTGTGGATCAGGCTGTATATTGGCATTGCCATTAGGAAGGCTCACAACAGTGTCACTGGCCATAATTGAATCCTGAACCCAATGAAGACTTAAAGATGTTGACTGAAAACTGAGACTGCACAACCAACTTTTGCAAAAGTGCAGTAGAACCTGAAATTGAAAAATAAAAATGAAAACAAAGGGAATAAATGAAACACTAGATCCGTTAAATTCATAAAGCAAAACCACAGGCAATTACACATTCAGCAATTTATTTTTTGAACTTCTCAAGCATGTACAATTATGTGGAAGCCTACAAGTGTAAACACATCTTACACAACACATAATCATCAACAATTTTAATTTAAATCAGATAATAGAAATAAAGCATTCAAGCAGTGATTTCAATCTCTTATTAATATCTGGGCTTTTCCTTTTAGAAGACACCGCTTAACTGTCAAAAAGTGGCGGACCAAGCTTATCAAACTGAAAATTCTGCACTCAAACTGAACTGGGCTGAGACACAGCCAACGCTTAAATAATTGGCAAAGATTTGTAAGCTTCTGGTTCTTTCTAACCAATCCCTGGTGTAAATCAATGGAATTTATATTTGATCCAAGGGAATTGCTTAGGAACCAGAAGTTGAGGCATCTTTTCATTAAACACAAGGTCAGTGCAAAGCTTCGAAAAGCTGCTCAAGATGCATGTTTCTGGTGAGAATTTAAGAAATGAATCCATTTTGGTTGAAATTTGCCCGCATATCCATGTTATCTTTTCCACAAGCGAATGTAAAGTTTCTGGGTATGCCACTAAGAACCCTAGAACAAGCACACAGGCATATTATATGGCGCATTTACATAAACACGACACTTCCACTCAATCGAAAGAGCAATCAGCCAACAAGACATAGAACCATCATAAACCCCACAAACTCTTTCTAATTTTCAACAAAAATAAATAAATTCAAAAACTCATCCGTACAAATCAAGTAGGATCCCACTGTGACCTACTAATCCAAAAAAAAAAATACACCCAAAAAAACCCCAGAACAGAAAGAAAAAAAATGAAAAGGTTCTCAGGAAATTAAAAATAAACAAATAAGTTTTGAGCTTCTCAAAATTTACAACAATACTTACAAGCTATATCACAGGAACGAGGAAGAAACCCACATTTACAAGGCAAAGAAAATACCCAGATTTTCCATTCACAAGATCACAACACATAATCTAATCCCAAATGTTGAGATAGAGCACAGATTAACACTGAAAATATAAGAATTATAAAACATACATTAATTGCAATATTATTATTATTATGATAATAATAATAGTAATAATAATAAATAGATAATCGTAATAATAAATAACAGCAGGAAATAATGATAATAAAGCGATATTTCCAATGCGAATGCTCAGGAAAAGACAAGTAAGCTTCATCAATTCATCGAGTTTCCCCTCAAAATATTAACACAAACCAACAAAAATATCATTTTTTTCCTTAAAAGAAAAAAAAAATGTAACCGAAACAAGGCATTCAAGAAACAATTTAAAACAAACAAACCGAACCCAGAAAAGGAAAATCCAAAATAAAAAGAAATGGCAAAATAGTAAAAAAAAAATTAAAAAAAAAAAAAACAAACAGAGATCTGAGGAAAAAAAAAAACCAACCGGAGGAAATCTGAACCAAAATGTAGCAGCGATGGTGGATCTGAGGAAGTAAGAGAATTGGAGTGAAGACACTAGGGTTTGGAAGAGAAAAGTTAGGAGAGTAAGTTGGTGAAAGAAGAATGAGAAATGGAGAGAAAAAAGCACTTTGGTTAAGACTCAAGAGAGAAGAGAAGGAGAGAGGGAAGAGAGAGAGAGAGGAAAAAAAAGGTAGCTCGGCGGAAAACACAAAATCCAAAAGCACGGTTGACGCGGAGTACCGCCAACCTCACTCAATGACTCTTTGTCTTTTTATTGTGGCTCCCCTACCCCTTCCCAATCCAGTCTTTATTTTTCCCATTTTACCCTCTTTCTCCATTTCCCCATTTTCCCACTCTGTATATATATATTTTGAACTGTAAAATTTAATTTTGAAAATTAATTAATTTTGGAAAGTATTAAAAGGAATTACTTTGTGATTTTTAATTAAATATATTTTTTAAAATATTTATCAAATTTTAAATAAATTCTATAATTTTGAAATTGGGTGTGCCAAATAAAAATTTCTTTTTATGATGAGGAAAATATAAACAAGTTCAACATCTCATTTTTCGAAATTACTGTTATTCTATTTATTTTTTTTTATTTTATAAATATATGAATAAAAATATTATGTTGCATAATATTATCTTTATTTATTATTTTATACATGTCATTCATACTTAATACTTTGTTATATTATTTTTATGCAAATAAAAAATTTTATATTTTTTGTAACTCCCATATTCTTTGTATCTTAATTACATTTTTTTTATTAATAAAATTTTGTCAAATTCTTTAAATCATAGTGACATTTTTCATATCCGACTAACATTCTTTCTACCCAATAGACAAATTTTGGTATCTCAATTGTACTTTTATGTTCATATTCAGATAAAATAAGTCTTGTTTCATTGAACTTATTTTATATTCTTAAAAAATTTTAAATTCTTTTAATTTTTTCAAATACAAGGTTTTTTTTTTTTTTTTTTACTATTATTTTAAATATATATATATATAAAGTAGAAAGAGAAAAAGTACCTAAATCTAAAATTCCATCCAACAACCCACCAAATTTCAGTTGAAAAATTAAAGCCTTTTTATCAGTCATCGGTTGCTTTGAATTCAACTTCAAAGTCGAGATTATTTTAAATAATTTCAATTTTATTTCAAAATAACATTTTAAAATTTGGACCTTATCCACTTCATTATTCTAGTCTACAACGTGACACACATTTTATAATAATTAATTAATTTTTTTTTTTTTAAGAATATTTTGACTGAAATTTCTAGATTCCCATTAGATAATACCTGTGAATTTAAAATAATTAATATCAATAAATCAAATATAGAATATAATCTTATCTAAAAACTAGAATTATTCTTTGTATTATTAATATCCGGAATTTGCGAAGACGGTCTTCCATAAAACGACGCGTTTTAAAGGTAAAAGCGTTTCTGATAAAAACCAGGGGCAAAAGCTGTGTGCAAGGTTGAAAGCAGAGACGGGAGCAGTCTACGTCAGATCTCAGCCGTCCACTTGGCAGAGATCGGAACGCCCGGGTCAATGCTTGGCATTTGTTCGGGTGGCGAATATTTAATAGTTAATAGGTATTTTATTAGACGTCCATGTCATATGAGATTTTGCGTGGGTTTCATTAATACCTAACTTATCGTGTGCATTTTATCGTATCGGGAGATCTCGAGACTTGTAGTTGTGGATGCCCACGTGTGACTACGTGATTAGTAGAGGTGATAGTTGAAAAATGTGACCAAAATCCCTCTCAAAATGAATATTAGATAACATTAAAATATATTTAAAATCAGAAATTATAAAACACTTGAGCTTTGTTTTGTTCCTACAAATTTTGAAGAAAAAAACGAGGTATGGAAAACATAGAAAATAAATAAATAAAAGATTTAAAATCGATAAATTATTTTTATATATGGCTTTGAATTTAGATAATTTAAAAATATATAAAATTTTAATAATTTTAATTATATTTAACTTTTTTTTTCATTTTTTATAATAAAAATGAATATAAGAAAAAAAATTTAATATTTTTTTTTTCATCCTATTTTCTAGGAACCAAACATAACTTTATGGTATTAAAATTATACATTTATTTAGAATAAACTTAAGAATATAAATAAAATTAGCCCAATTGATATCTTTTTTCTTATTAATATTAAATAATAATCTAAAAAAGAAAATTAAAATTTTGAATTAATACTCCTAATTTAAAGTTGCTCAAGAGTCAAGAGCTTTCAAAAAAGGGATAATTGTTTTTTTATCCAATTGGACTCAAAATTTAAGTTTTGGTCTATATAAGTTCACCATTTAAACCCAAAACCTAGAAAAAGTGTGAAAATTGAGAAGAATGATATGAGTTTATTATCTTTTCAAAAATAACATTTGCTCACTATGAAAAAAAAAAACATTAATTTAAATTTTATTCCATTTGTAAACCTTAAAAAAATTTAATATAATTTAGTGATTTGAAAAAAAAAAAATACACCATTTTCCAAAAAAATAAAAATAAATTATTATTATTATTTAAAATCAAACATCTTGAAAAATATCTATTTTTAAAATTGTGTGTATAAAAAATAACTAAAAATATTTCAAATTTATTTTTAAAAAATGATATATTTTGAGAATATATTTTTTATAAAATTAGTTTTCTAAAAATAATAAATTTTCAGAATAATTATTTAAAAAAAATAAGATAAAAAAGTTTGTTAAATATTATGATGGAATATAGTTTTAAAGGGTATATTAGTATCTTCATATTTCATATCCTCTCCATCAATTATGTAACTTATATGAACCAAAACTTATTTTTTTTTGTCTAATTGGGTCTAAAACACAATTGTCTAAAAAAAATATAATATAAAATCTATTTGGATTTTAAAAATTTTATTATTTTTAATTTAATAATAATTTTATTGAATTATTATACCTCATTTGTGTACATTTCATATTTTCCATTTTCTTTAAAAAAATATTAATAAATAATTTTAATACAAAAACTATAAATTTTTTTTGAAAAAGTTTGACGTTATTTTAATAATGTTTGTTTTTTAAGTGAATAAAAAAAATTAAATATTTTAACTCGGTAAAAAATAAATATCACTTTATTTTTACTTTTAAAAATTTTTAAATTTGATAAAGTAAAAGTTTTTTTAATGCCATTAATATGATGAAAATATAATTAGAAAAATAAAAAAAATAAAAAAAAATAAAGGGAAGGGTAAAAGATTAGATAGGGATGAATTCGTAGGGAAATTGGTGGGGGTTGAAAGGGATATTGATTGATGGATTGATCATCCCACTTTTCACACCATTTCAAAAGGCAATTGTGGTGTTCCACAATTACTAAAGCCCACCCAACTTTCCAACTATCATCTCCCTAAGAGAATTTTTTTTGAGACTTTTAGGAACTACTATGTACACGTGCCAAAGGATGTGAAGAAAATAAAAAAAAGTAAAACAAAAAAGTATGGGAATTTATTCTTTCTAGACTTACGTAGAAAATCAACTAGAGATTCAAAAATAAATAATTGAATTAAACATGAGACCATATTAAAAAAATAATTAGTATTAGATATAAATAAGATTACATTTTTGGATACCAAAAATTATGATAAAAAATTATTTTTTAACCAATTTTCTTAGATTAAAGAAATAAATACCACATTGATCATTGGTCATAATACTGACCAATTTCAATTTAAACACGTTATTTATTTCTTTTGCACTAAAATTGTAAAAAAAAATTGTGTTAATTATTTTATATATAGTTTAAATACTATTTTTCCTTTTATATAAGATCTTTTTAATAAAAATTAGAATAAAAATAAATTAATTTGAGCAAAAAAACTGTGGATTAAAAAAAAACATTTATATATATATATCAGACCGATAGCATTGTCAGACAAAATTAATTGGAAGAGTTGAAAAGAAAATTTTTGAAAAGAACAGAGAATGACAAAAAAAGAGAAAATTTCTAACTTTAAAGAGAATAAAATTTATAATAGATGAGAAATTTGAAAAGTTTACAAACTTTTGAAGGTAGATTTTTGATAACATTAATTATATTAATAGTGTGGTTTTAAAGAAAATGAAATTTATAACTTTAAGACATTTTTTGAATGAAAAAATTGAAGAGTAAATAAAAAAATAATGATTGATTTTCATACACTTTCTTTTAAATATAAAATAAAATAAAAAATTTATATTAAAATTTAAAATTCTTATGAAAAAATTATTGACTTATATTATGTTGTTAAAAATTAATTTTCAAAATTACAATTTTAATTTGTTTTTAAAAATATATAATATATCAAATTATTCGATTAATCGAAAAAATTAATAAAGGAAAAATAAGTTTTGTTCTAAAAATATTATAAAAAACAAAAATCAAAAGAATTAAAATCTCAATATAAATTTTTTGTCATTTTGATAAATTTTATATCAAAATCTTAATATTTTTAAAATAAAGTTGTAATTTTCTTAATAATATTTAATTTTGTTTAAATAAATAATGTAAATGAGTGATGAAACTTTTTATTCAATAATTATCTATAATATAATAAATTTTATTGTTAATTCACTATTATTTAATTAAATATAAAAGTTTAAAATATTTAAATATCTCAAAATGAATAAAAACCACTATTATAGTTATAAAAAGTAAAAAGTTTCATGTAATTAAAAAAAAAAAATCATTGAAGAAATGAAAGATAGGTTATGATAAGAAGAAAAAATTAATAATAAATATAAGTATTAAATACATTTTATTTATTTTCTCAAAACACACTTAAATATGATTTAAAATACTTAAAATTTGCTATTAAGAAGAAGAAAAAAAAAAAAACTGATTTGTGGAAGAGTTCCAAACAAACTGTAACTGTTCTTTATCTCAATTCTAAATCTAAAATCAGAAAAACTCTTTGCGATAATCTTCTACCATAACCAAACTTCTCTCTATACATATTATAAATAAACCAAAATCAATGGTTGAGACTAATAAACATTATATTGGTGAATCATAGGGCATTTCGTTAAACAAATAGAAAAATGGAGTAGTTGTGTTATATGAAAGATTGTTGTGTCGAAGATGAATGCCTAATTTGAGAGGTTTCCCACAAACATTTAAAGTCTTGTTGGGTAATTGTTTTTTAAAACAATTTTGAAAATTAGTTTTTAAAAACAATTTTTGAAAAATATTTTCTAATGTTTTGTAGAACAAAAACCTGTTTGGGACCTTAAAATGTTTTTAACCTATTTTTAATATTTTTAAATATGTTTTAAAAACATTTTTTATGTCCACAACTTTATTTTTAATCATTATTTATATATGTTTGTGTAATTATTTTTTTAAATAACTCTAAAAAAACAAGTGAAAATAACTAAAAGGTGTTCTCTAAAAACACCTTGTTTTTTATTTTATGATAACAAAAAATAGAAAACAATTTATGGTTGTCAACTGTGTTTTCAAGTTTTTTTATTCTAGAAAACAAAAAATTGTTATTGAAAACAGTTCCAAACAAAGCCTAACCTTTTCCTTTATAGTTTATTCAGAATAGTTTCAAGATTGAATTTGAGTATAAAATTAAGATGAAGTATTGAAATTGAATATAAAATCAAAATGAAGTTATGATCATACCAATTTTTGTTAAGTCTTAAAGTAATTAAAATCTTAAATAAAAAATTTTGAATTACCTTTTAAGTTCCGAAGGATAATTTCAGGAATAGCTTTTGTCACGTCAAGTAATTAAAATCCAACTAAATTATTAGTATTAATAAGAGTATTTCTAGAAATAAAAAAGTGAAAAACAACTCGTACTTTTATGAGTAGTACAGATTTTTAAAAACAATTTTTGTTATAAAAAACAAATAATTGTTTTTCATATTCAAAAACATATTTGACAAATTTTTAATAGAAGACAAGTTTTGAACATTTATCCTCAAGACAAGATATATTTTCACTTGTTTTAAAAAATAACTATCCGAAGAATGATTACAATAGAAAACTGTTTTTAAAAACTTTATTTAAGAAAACTATTTTCAAAAATTGTTTTAAAAATCATTATCGATCACATTCTAATTGATTACCCAATCATCTTTTTCTATCTAATGAGATGGGTAAAAGTGGGGAAATGATGAGCATTCTCCTTTTCCAAAATACAAAAAAAAAAAAAAAAACCAATAAATCAAAGGGAGCAACATCTCAACAAACACTATGTCCATGTTTGGTCCCCTATAATCTCAACATGCCCACCCTGCTTTCCCCTGTTTCACCCCCCTCAAATGGCTAAAAACCCAGGTCTGTCTTCTAGAAACACCATTACTTCCCGCGTTACAATAGTAGGGTAGGCCATGCATTAATTGGGTGAGTAGGAACATCATCTTCATTTTTCCATTCAAACCAAGTTTGAATTGACGGATGAACTGAAAATTAATAATAATATTGTGTCACCTAAGGGTTACTGTCTATTAAAGAGCATGCATGTGTTCCACCAAACTATGGAGCTGTGGTGGGGTTCATCAATGCCAACCCCATCTCCCACGTCTTGTCTTTGTCCAATTGAAAGACCGGGTTCAACCAATCCAATCGTCATTAGCACAATATTAAATCTCAGTATGTTCCAATCTCCAGGTTCCATAGATGAAAAGATGGTGATCCCTGGTTTGTTCACAAAGGTGAGATGAGGTATGTGATGTTGAAATTACAACCTCTACTGGTATACTAGCATTTTAGTAGAGTTTTAGCTATGCTACATAGTGTACCAACATCTCATTTTTCTCCCTCATCTACCTACCCCATTTCAGATGATTATGGGTGAAGCAAAACCAAAGGCACTACTTCAGAAATGAGATCATGCTCATATGTAACTGCCTACAATGGAAATGACTCTTAACAGAAAGATCTGGCAAAAATAGAGGGTGGTTTAAGAAAGACTTAAGGAGATAGTTAAGTTGACTTGTCAACATCTCTCTCTCTCTCTCTCTCTCTATCATCATCATCATCATCATATTTTGTTTTGTCTAATAATGGATCATAATAGATTGATAGATCAGCTGATCAATAAAATTCAGCTACTATGGAGTATTCAGATACACAATTTCCACCAACAGGCCATGCATAGATTGAAAGCAACAAACAAGCTTCTTACCCCTAAGTAGGAATGTCAATGTCTGCCACCATACAATCAAAGCCCCTCAAAGTACCTTACATGGTCTTCAAATGTCTCTCCATGCCTGATCTTGGACATGGTTCCATCATCTTCAACCTAGGACATCAATTCAAAATCCCAGCACTTATTTCTTGAAAGAATAGAATTTGGGAAAGTGCAAAATAAAATTTTAACTAAATGCACGAGGCATGCTGGAAATTTAGTGGCAGACACTATCACGAATTTTGTTGCATCATTTGTATGGCAGAGATGAGTGGAAGAGCCACTTTAATTCTATGTTTTAGGATTTACTACAAGGAAAAGTTGGATTTATAAGCCAGTGATAAATGATGGTTCATGGACCAACTGATGACTTCTATAAGGAAACCATCATGAGGCCTTGAAAATCATTTGATGTTACAACTAGCGAGTTGCCACGTCTAGGATTTGCCCTTCAATGGAAATAAGATCCCTAAGCAGTAAGATATCTTGGGAGATTGTTTAACTCCAAAGAAAAGCCATTAATGAAATGAAGGTTGATTAAAATTTAATCTAATCAATGAATGTGAACAGAATTATTTACTAAGACATAGCTAAGAGATGAAATCAAATTAGAAAATAAATAAAAATCAGGTAAAAACAATTCAAAGCGAAACTTCCATCATCTTCAACCCAGTACTCAGGTGGGCGCATCTTGAGATTGTAAGTTGATGCCATGCTCATGCAGTAAGCACCCGCATCATGAACAACCAGGCCAGCTCCCTGAAAAGTAGAACTCTAAATCAGCAAAACTATTGACAATTATTGCAGCCTAAAAATAAATAAATAAATAAGATTTATATGGCCGATGTCCATACATCCCCTAGAAAAGACCAAGCTCATTACCCTAGCTGGAGTGGGAAGTTCTCTATCCTTCCCCAAGAAATCTGCAGATTCGCAAACAGGGCCCACCACATCAAAAGTTGAAATCTGAGCATCAGAAGGTGGAGGAGACACCAGTTCTATGTGCTGCAATTAGACAGAGAAGCAAACTGTAACCAAGATATGCCAAAAACGTAACTGTTGTAAGAAAATATTACAAGAGCATAATGTTCAAGTTATAAAATTGTGTTTGCTAACTTTCTTTACCACCACATAATTTCTTCAGAAAAAAAAAGGGAGACAAACTTGAGAAAATGAAGATTAATAGCCTGGTTCATGAAGAACTAGATCAATCTATTAAAATAGGGGTCAAGCTTTTAGTGGAGAAAAGGCAGGGGCAAATAAACTCTTTGGCTCAGTAAGGTTGCAAAGACAGGTACATGGGGACATGAATGTCAGTGTTTGCCACAGTTATGGAGTGTACAAATGCAATGAGGCCAACCTCAAAATAAGATGACATGTGGCAGGAATGTGCTCTTTGAAAGGATGTGTGCAAGAAGGTGTTCATTACTCAATGCAAGTCCTGTTTCAGGTGCTCTAAAAACCCTGACTTGTAATGGAGCTGATCCCAAATATCATGTGGGAAACAGCTGCATGCTTTTCCAGTGAAAAAGGAGAGCATCAGAATTGCCACAATGGAAATTCGCCTTTGTCATCTAGAGTGGCTCAAACAACAATTTATATTTAGTACACAGATTCTGAATTGTAGATCCATTCTTAAGGAATGAGATATGATCAATTAGTATGCAATATTACTACACCAACATATTTCAATTTGACACCTCAAGAAATCACGCTTTCCAAGTACTTCATTGAAAGTATTCAGAAAGACACTCATGGTACTACAAGAAAAAGTTGGTATGGATGTGTGTTTCATGGAATAGGGCCAAAGGAACACCCACCAAAAACTTTCTGATGTGAATGGCCAACAGACTCTTAAGAAGATTTTTTCTTTAAGAAAAATAAAAATAAAAATCAATAACCCAAAAATTATATTAAAAAGCAGAATATTCATCATTTTTAATCACCACATGCAGCCAAAAGCAGATTCAACAGCAAGAGTAGCTGATCTAATTTAATTACTTACTTGATAAGCATCGTAAAGACTAGGACGGATAAGTTCAGCCATGCTGCCATCAATCACAACAAAATTTTTTGTTCCATTAGTTTTCACTCCAGTGACCCGATTAACTAGGCAGCAAGTGTTAGCAATAAGTGATCTCCCAGGTTCAATGATAAGATTAAGATCTCGTGAAAGAACCAGCTCCCGAACCTACAGTAACAACCCAAAATGAAAATATATATATATTTTTTATCAGTAACTCAAAATGAAAATATTAATTGACCTTTTGTTGCTTGAAGCAATAATTGCCAATTCTGACAATTCTCGTTATGACCATACTCCACTAGGAAGCTTGGTCTCAATCAGCATTTGAGCATCATTTTCAATCCTTCATGAAAAGAAATCCCAAAATTTCACCCAATCTCAGAAACCTTTCAAATAAAACTATCATAATTGGCCATGAGTTCAAGTGGCTTGTAAAGATTCAAAGTATCTATCTCAATGTAGTCAACCCTTAGTCTTGCAGGGAAATGAGCATCATCGACATGCATTAAGGTCTACAACCTAGGCTAGTGATTATTTCTTGAAAAAAGGAAGCACCGATGAAAACCACATAACAAATATATCCAGGCCACATAACATGCAGGGCCTGGCATGATCAATATATCCAAGCCAGCATTAGATACCCACAAACATACAAATCTGATTCCCTATTTAATCCAAAATCATACCAACAGATGCATAAATATGTATGCATGAATGCAAGCATCTATAATACAGTATATCATAAAAGTGTGTGGAATTAAGTTGTTGAAAGCATCAAAGTATTCTAAATTAGGGGGCCCTTAACCGCCTATATATCATTATCATCCAAGAATCCATCAATTTTTATTTATTTATTTATTAACAAAAAAAGTCCTTTTTTCCTCACTTTAGTCGGGATTCAGCTGGCAGCAATTGTTTCCCCCATGAATTAAATCCCTCCTTTTCTTACATGTCTTTTACTGCTTTCTTGTTTCTGAACGGTGGAACAGAAAAACTGAAAGCTCAAAATAAGGTGTGGACTAGGTAGATCTAGAATTCTAAGGCCCACTTATGATGTGCCAGAGCTTGGAAGGTTTCCTCACCCAGTTTCCAGATTTATAGTTATAGTTCTGTCAATAGTATTCAGTGCATTATGCACAAGGCATCAAGAATGTAAAGAAGTATAATTGCTAGCCACATATTAGGAATTGTCATTTTCAAAACCTATTTAAACATGCTTACTACCATGGTGAAGATATGGACAATCATGATACCATGCACACACTGTGTATTATACAAGCTATTTGCCTAGATTTAGAAATACGATCCTCACTGTATCTATAAGATCTCTCGGAGTGGGAAGGACAGCACCAGCATGGTAGTAATCTATCCCAAGACCACCTCCAATATTTAGGTAACTTATTTCAAAGCCTTGAGCTCGGATTTCGTCAATGTAGTTGACCATAAGAACTGCAGCATCCCTAAATATGTCCACCTGAAAATAAGAAAAATAAAATTCAAAATTTAAAAGCTAGAAAGACTGATTGATAAAGAAGAATAGTGAAAATGGAGGAGAATAAAAAGGTCTATTAAGAGAGCAAAACAAATAAATCATGAATGCAAGAGGAAAAAGGTATGACAGACCTTCAACCAATCAATTGAAAGAAAGTATTAGTACCAGATCAGTTAATCAACTTGAAAGGCTGAGAAGACACATGCAACAAAGAAAGATCCCAAAGACAATATTGTCTTATCACAATGAGGGACACTAATGTTTGCTTACAGGAATAGGGGTTTTGCCATGTAAAAACAAAATGACTATTATGAAGTTAGCAGATAGATGTCCTTGTCAATTTCCAGAATGCACAATTCACATATACACATACTTGATTTGGTGAGATATAAGTAGAAACAGAGCTAAAATAATTTAATCTTTTAAAAAATGTTAACCATGCAAAGACAAGTAATCATCAAATAACAGAAAAGGCTTTGTTTAACTCAAATCAACTTTGCAAAATCATAGTAAAAAAAAAACAAAAGGAAGAAAGTCAATGACATACCTTGGTAATGGTAGACCCAAGATGGCAATGGGCCCCCACAAGCTTCAGCTCATTGGGATGTGCCTTTACAGCATCAAGAAACCATTGCAGCTTCTCATTTCTAATACCAAATTTGGAGTTCTTGTTCCCAGTAGCTACATATGGGTGGACCTATGAAAAAAATATATACATACATAACTATTTAAGTGCAAAATTGAAGATTATGACACTGAAAAATTCGAACCTAGCTAGCTCTATTATAAAATATTCAAACAGGATTGCAGCAAACAGAGGTCTTAACCTCCAATACCCAAATATCTACCTTCTTAATTAGATGGCACCAACAACTTCTTAATAAAGTACTCTCAGCTTGGGTTTTAAAAAATGATTTTTTTTTTGGAAGGATGATTCTGGAGAATGATAGTTTTAGAGAACTTTGAATCATTTCTGCTGCTAGATAATTTAAAATTTATGGTTAATTGACAAGACCACAATTAAAGCTATGATTGCATTTTTTTTTAGTCAGAATTACATGATATTATTCCCAAACCCAAATCCAAATATATCATAACATACATTTGAATTGATGGAAAACATGACCAATTAACTCGACATAAAATCAAATAAGTAGCACCACGGACATTTTTCTCACCAAGGCCCTTGTGCGTGTCCTTTCCCTCTTTGTATGTTTTAGCCTTATCCAAAGAGGCTTGGGTGGCAGATTTATGGGATGAGAAGAGGATCATTAGAATTCATGTTTCTCTAGACACTTAAACAATTGGGAATTGAATATAGTTGAGACTTTTTTTTCTCAAGATTGCAATATAAGTTAGCGAAGAGGGAAGAAAACGATATGTGGTTGGGTGGATTGAGGAATGAAGTTGTTCTGTCAAATCTCTTTATTCTATTTGAGGGTCAAGGAGATCAATTCCCTTCCCAACGAGTATCATTTGGAATTCAAGGGTCCATCTAAGGCGAGCTTTTTTGCTTAGGGAGCTAGCTGAAGAAAGGTGTTGACGTTAGATCAACTTCAAAGGAGAGGGTGACAGCTCTATTCTACTTATCTGGCATAGTTTGGGTGTTCCCTTCCATGATCAAAGAGACTCTTTTAAGTTGGCCTCTATGGGAAGAAAATGAAGAAGGTATGGAGAATTGCTCCTTTATGAATTTGTGGACAATTTGGAAGGAAAGAAATTGAAGAGCGTTTGAAAACAAGAAATATTTAGATTAAAAGCTATAATGTTCATTCCTAAGTAATCCTTTAGTATGGGTTAGGTTGTAAATAAAAAATGCTCAATATCTTTGATTGGTTTTGATTGGTTGGGATCATGTTGAGGGAGAGAGTTGATTTTTATGTTCTTTCCTTTCCGGGATTGTCGTTTGGTGCTTGTTGTATACTGTGCAATTTGGTGTATTGCTTTTTTCGCGTATCTATAAATTTTATTGCCTAAAGAAATTAATAATAATTAACTCTAAAATGACAACAACTAAACCATAATCATGGATGTATAAAGTTTTAGCACTCAAAATTTTCACAAGTTCCAAGATTCGTACATTTAACTAAAACCAACTCTCGAATGAATTCAATCAACAGAAAAATTTTGAGATGTCAATTGCATTTGAATGTTTCATTCTCTTCAATTCATATTACTAAATGAACAAAGCCAAACTTTGAACTGAAGGAGCAAAAACTTTTCTATGAACAGCCCAAAACATGAACATATTTACTCAACTAAAAATGAAGTAGTTAAATAGCACCAAGGAGATTTCTCCTAGAGATTAAAATAACTAAAAAGGACTGTCAATGCATAAAATTTTGACCACTCCAAATTCTCACATGTTTCAGGAGTTGCACCACATATTTAACCAAAACTTGACCCTTGAGTGAATTTAATCAACAGAAACTTTTAAGTAGTCAGTTGAGTTCCATGTAGTTTTCTCATTAAAGTCTCATAACCAAATTTACCCAACCTAAGGGCAATACCTGTTCTATGAACACCCTACAACATTACATTATTTGTAACATTAGAATTAAACAGTGACAGCACATATGGGTGGACCTGAGGATCCACATCTGGATTGATCCTAAGTAAAACATTGACCTTCTTGCCAGCAATTCTTGCAGCTGATATAATATTATCCAAATCAAATTCACTATCAACATTGACAAAGACACCTTCTTGGGCAGCTAGCACCAAATCCTCCAAAAGCTTCCCATTCCCATTAAAGATACACCTGTTCATCCAGACATCAACACAAGGAGTTAAACTAAACAGGGAATTGCACAAGCATAACACCAAATCAAACCCGAATAAAGAAGCAAATTAATAGATCTATAAAATCTAGTGTTAACAAATTTTCACCTCATGCAGGCCTCTCAGCCACCAAAGCAGAGATTTGAGAAAGAGCATTTTCAAGGCCAACCAAACCTCGAATTTGCTGACTAAATACTCATTATAGTTAGACTTCGGGCCTATGGTCCTATGTGTTTTCAATGCTTGGCATCTCTTGTGTTTTTCCTTGAACAGTTAAGGATTCTTTCTTGGTTGGCATGGTGCCCTTGCAGGAGCCAATCACAAGACAATTTAGAAGCTGGCTCCACTATGTAGTTCTGGATCACTTGGAAGAAGCATCATCATAGATCATTTGATGGTATGGATAGATCTTATTCAATGGTCAAGTATGTGATTCTAAAGATGGTTCTAGTGGACAAAAGAGGATGTGAGCTAAACTGCTTGGCCTTTCTTGGACCTTGGTGATATTATGGGGATTGGTTAGCTAGTTAGAATCATAGGTTTTACTTTTCTTTTCTGTTTGTGCACTGCTTGTATGCTTCATGTTTTTAAGGGTTGTGCATCCTTTTTGTTAGGTGCTTATCCTAATACGATTATCCTAATTTCTTATAAATCGAACCTCTAGAGTCCACAAAAATATTTTCTATTCTACTTTTTCCAAATGCACTGGATAGAGATAAATAGGCCATCATGGGTTAAAGTTGGGGCCATCATAGGTTATTTAAAATACTAATTTGATTGATCCCACTCTAGTCAGGGGCAGAGTGTTCATTAAGTTGTTTTGTTTTTTGATCAGATTAAATTAAACTGTTTCATAATCACATCAAAGGCTAACTTTTAGGGTGCAATTTCCTCTGTGGTTATTAGAAATTGCGAGAAACCGGGAATTGAGTACGCTTTTTTATTTACACAAAGTTTACCTATACTACGTTGTTCTACACTCATACCAAAGTCTCAATTTTTTGGTTGCGTTTCCCCCTTCCTAATGATCAAACAAATAATAAACTAATGGAGACTACCTTCATTTGCAACAAAGCATTCATTTTTATGATTTGCCTCTTAATATAATATAATCTCCCAGCCCTTGAGGCCTGGGTTGAGTGGCAAGGGATTGTTTGGGGATGCTGGAGATTCCATGTTCACTTGCCAATGGATTAAAAAAGTTACCAACAAATAATAAACTAATCTCCCCACTACAATAGTGATCAAACGAAAACCAAACAGGATGCCACCTCTCCTAGCAGACAAGAAATAAATTTAACCATTTGTTAGTTGTTAAGTAGGAAAACTTAAAAGTTAATTGCAAATTAAGTGAGAAACCGCAGTCGTAAAAATTGAAACACCCATCATAAACTTCTAAGCACTCATCGTTCAAAAACAAAAATTGAAATGCAACATAATTGAACAACCTAGATTTCTACCACCCAAACACTAAAACCAATCTTTTATGATACTTTCCCAATATCACCCATCAAAACCAAGAATTCGGTCTACCCATAAAACAAACGCAAAAGTTGCATACACGTACTTAACCTTGACTAGGTAAGGTTTAAGTTCCACCATAACATAGCCCCGCAATAACAAAATATAAAACCGCTACTGCATTTTTCTTTTTTCAATTCTTTCCAGAGTTCTACAAATTAAAAATACAACATTGACGCTATTATGCATTGACATTATCTTATAGATACAGATATACAAGCAAACACTTCCTCTCTCAGAATTTCTCCCTCAATGCACAATGTAACACTCTTTTCTATCTATAATTATACCTTGTTGGATCAAACCCAGCTCGAAGAGCCAACCTCAACTCGTTCCCGCTCACCAAAACGGCACCGCACCCCAACTCCCTCAAATGCTCCAAAATCTTCAAATTATTGTTGGCTTTAATCGCATACCCAATAATCGATCTTAAACCCTCCAAAGCCTCCTTGTAAGCTTCAAAATTTCGCGTAATTTGTGGTTTACTATACAGGTAAAATGGCCTTTTCTCTACTTGGTTCATGACGTCTTGGACTCTGAGACCTTCGCAGTAGAGAAACCCATCTTCGGATTTTCTGAAACAATGCTGAAATTTCTGGGCTTGTGCGTCTGGGGTTAAGGTTTTTGCAGGGTTTTGGGATAGAACAGCTTTGAGCGTCAGGGTTTTAGGGGAGGGTCTGAGAAGTAAGTTGGGAAATGGAGAAAATGACTTTGGGTTTAAAGGGTATTTTAGGGATTTGGAGAAAGTGGGAGTTTGAGGGAGAAGGTTAGTAGCCGCCATTGATGAGGAAGAAGCAGCAGCAGAGAAATGCTAAATGGAACAAGGTGACTAGGGTATGGATGCTTTAGTTGCATCCTTGCCGTTGATAACACGTGGGACCACATGTGTATAGGTCCGAATGCTGAGGTGAGCGGCTGAGATTCCAGAGTTGACTCAGTAATGACCAGTAAGAAACGGACGGTCACTCCTGTTTAATTGGAATCTGAAAAAATATTTAACAACAGATTCGCACGTGAAGTCTCTAGGGTTTGCGCAATTATTATATACACCTTTTTGCATTAAATAATTATTTTTCACTTAATCAAATTAGATAAGATTTTTTTCTTGAAATATGATATCCAAGAAAATTGTCAAAGATATATATATATATAAAAGAATTGTTCAAATTATTTTTAAAAAAATTATATATTTTAAATTATTATTCTTATAATTTATTGATTTATATTAATTTAATATAAATCAAAATTTGATCTCAAGTGGGATCATTCAATTGATAAAAATGTTGCTATAGTTAATTTATTATAATATAAAGTTTTTATTGAGTTTAATAAAATATTATCGTAAAAATATTGGATTGGATATTAGATTGAAATGGGGCTTACCACAACTTTAGTTTAATTTGAAATTTGATTTACGAATGTGGTGTTTGTTTTATTTAATTGATATCAACTAGTTACTTTTAGAGTTCATTTGGTAATGATTATAAGAAACGTTTTTAATATTTTTAACACTTTAAAAAAAATTATCATTCAAATGTTATAAATATTAAAAACGTTTTTTAGAATCACTCTTAAACGCACCCTTAATTGAATAGAAAAAGTTAAATATTTTGAATTTTTTTATTTAGTTGAAAAACAATCGCCCGAGTTTATATTTATTTAAGTTAATTATCTGTAGAAATATCTTTTACCTTGAAGTTTCATCATTATAAACCAAATAAATAGATGATGATTCAAACAAAAATTTCAATTTTCACCAATAAACAAATAAAAATTTATTTTCAAGGTCATTGGCCATTTCGTATTTGAGAACTAACAAAACACGTTCCATTGAATAATTATCTCTAAACTTGAATATGGTCATATTCCTCAAATTTGTAGATGGTCAAGACAAATAGCTATATGTATATTTTTTTTTTTTACAATAATTTGAAAAAGAAGCATACATGGAGTTTATATAGAAATTCAAAAGAACAACATATAACATCAATAAATCTCTATCACTAAGTTCACAATTACAAGATTTAATAATAGTAAAACACCTGAAAACATAATTAAAGAAAAATATGTACAGAGAAAGAGAAAGATTATATGGGTGTTTAATAAATTAACTTAGTGACTTAATTTAAGTCATTATGTTTGATAAAACAACTTAATTATATGACTTAAAGTAAAAACCAACTTTAGGTAATAATTAAAAAAAAAACTAACTTGTTCTTAACTCTATATTTTCATTTTACCTTTTTATCTTTATTTATCTTAATTACTTCAATTATGTCATTTACTATTGTACAACTTTTACTATTACCTCATTTACCTTAATTATAATTTACGAGAATAAGTATATCAATTTACAATTTAAAATATATTTTAAGTCAATTTTATCAAATAACTTAAAGTAAAAATTAAATAATAAATTTTAAGTTAACAATTTAAGTATAATTTAACTTAAAATCAACTTAATCAATTAAATAATAAGTATTAAGTTTTACAAAAAATCCCCTCTATCTATCTAAAAACAGAGAAACCACACAAATCACTATACAATTATGAAACGGGAATACATTATTAACTGTTGATAATAAACGCATCCCATTATGCTTAAAAATGAAAAGAAAAAAATCAAATAACAAGTAGCAGATATAAATTTAATCACAACAACAGTGGAATAATTACAAAATTAATTAACCATTAATAGAAACCATGATAGAGTTGAGTTAAATTTATACACTTGGAATCCAGATCCAAAAGCTAAAAACACCAGCAAAACTTCAGAAAGATATTGAAACAAAAGTCCCACAAATTTAAGAAGTCTTTCCCATGTTACTCTCTTAATATTATTTATAAATTTATATTCCTATAATTAATCCAAAAATCAAAGTGTCATCACAGTTACATTCAAATTCCATTGAAAGAGTTGATGAATAAAAGCTTTTTGTTACCTTTTAGTTTTAATTATCAACATTAATGACGGTACTTTTTAAAATAAAAAATGGTAAATGTCGATATTATTTAATGACTTAAATTAATTTAAAGTTAATCAATTTAAGTTAAATAAATAAAAGAAAATCCATATTTAAAAGGAAAAAATAAAAATAAAAAGGCATATGACATATGACCAAGCTTAGTGGAGAACCACAATGCAGAGCCTCTGTCTGACCTTCATCCTAAAGTGCTGATCATATAAAAATGAGGCACATATATTTATATTAAATATTAAAATCAGAGAATAATAATAATAATAATAATAATAATTATTATTATTATTATAATAAATGAAAACAAAAATTTGTTTAGAAAATCCCACATGTGACCCACTTCCCAATTAGGGCAGTGAAAATGGAAAAAACCGTTACAGCATTTTACCGGGAAAAGGCAGAGACGTTAGAGAAAGCTGTTAACAGTAATTTGAACGTAGTGGCATGCATTTCTCTAACGGAAAATCCAATATTCTCATTGAGACTCTGTCAACAAACATTTGTATACTCTCATCGTGGCTGTCCATGGTGGCCGCTTTTTCACAGATTTATTCGGTCTTTTATAGCCCTCCCTCTTCTTCTCTCAACCCCCCCTACATTCTTGCCACAGGTAATCTCTTTCCTGCCTTCTTCTCTTCCTTGTTTTCATTCTTCTCTCGACCCCGAACAGCTCTTCTTTGATTACTTTTTTGCGTCTGGTAATTGTTTGTGAATTGGTTTCAACGAGATCCAAGATATGTATCTGTCATGATGGCTGTTCATTTCAAAAGGGTCGTGGTATTTTGATGTTTATAGATTGGGTTTGGTGAAAATTTTCGAGGATATTGTCATCTGATTGTGTTGTTTGTTGGTTTTTTTTCGGGTGAAGGGTACGGAGGCGTTGGCAAGGGCATTGATTCCGGCATCCTGATATGAGTGCTTGATCATCTTTCCCTTTTCTTTTACTGTCTTGCGCGTGGAGAGCATACAGATTCAGTCATGAGCGACTATTTTTCTGGACCTCTGGAACGAAGCAATAAGCCTGGTGAGTTTTCTTTGATTGAATTTTTTTTCCTTTGCTAGTTATGTTCTTCATTTCTAGGCTGTTCCCTTTTCTTGATTGTAATGTTTCTGTAGGATTCCTATGGGAGATTTTAATGATTCCTGCAGAGATGGAAGTGATATTTTGAATTTAAACGAATAGATTCTTGTTGCTTTTTGTTTATCTATTATCTCTGTTTGGTTGCTGAGAAAAGGTTGAAAAGGGAAAAGGAATTGATATTTTTTGTCTCTGATGTTTCACTATTTGGGTCCTGAAGGAACAAGGTCAATGAAAAATGAACATAAGATTCTAAATTCTATGCTCTGTCGTTTTCCTGGGTGATAATCAAATAGCTTCAAATCCACATGAGCTTGTATTAGATTGGAATTCTTATATGTCCCGAGTCTTATAGAACTTTTTCAAATGAAAAATAGAGGAAAGGATATTGCTTACAAAGGAATCCAACTTCAGTAGATTCTTCAATTTGTATTGCATCCAATTGCTTTAATTCTGAGCTATAACAGTAGGTTGTAAAAGTTTGGATAATGATAAAAAAAATCAGAACCCTAAAACCTTGAAACTATTTGGCTTGTTTTCTTGATTGACCATTTAATTGCTCGGTTTTAGTGGAATCATGTTGGTTGAGATTAACTTCCTGTTTCCAGTGTAGAGCTCATATCTCCTGTTAATTTCCAATTTATCATATGTCTGAGTATGGGAGTCCTTTCTTTTGATTGTTAATCCACAGTCAATGAAAAATCCGACATCGAAAACTCCGAGGACGAGAGGAAGAAAAAGATGGGGACTTTCAAGAAGAAGGCAATCACTGCCTCCTCCAAGTTCAGGAATTCTTTGACAAAAAAGGGTCGAAGAAACAGCAAAGTAATGAACATTGCAGTCGAGGAGGATGACCTTGATGCAGAAGAACTACAGGCAGTAGATGCATTTCGCCAAGCACTTATCTTGGAGGAGTTGCTGCCCTCAAAACACGATGACTCCCGTGTGATGCTAAGGTTAATTTCTTTTCCTTGTTAGGTTTTTAATGATAGTCTATGATTTTAGCATCAAAACAGAAGCAAATAGGTTTTGGAAATCAGTTTTGTTGATAAAAAAGGTCTGGGCTGAAGATTATTGTATGAGATTGCATTTACATCCTCGCATTGATTGGGCTGTTAACTTAGTGTGTTATGAGACAGATTCTTGAAGGCCAGGAAATTTGATATTGAAAAAACAAAGCAAATGTGGGCTGATATGATCAATTGGAGGAAGGAGTTTGGCGCTGACACAATCATGGAGGTATCATCTTGGGAAAAAGTCAATTATAGTTGGTTTAGATCACTTGTATAGAAACCACAATTGGGTGGAGTCCAACCATTTACATTTTCTGAGTTCTTAACCTTATAATTCTCTGTTCCTAGGATTTTGAATTCAAGGAAATTGATGATGTCCTTGAATACTACCCACAAGGACATCATGGAGTTGATAAAGATGGGCGGCCTGTTTATATCGAGAGACTTGGTAAAGTCGATCCTGTCAAGCTAATGCAAGTCACAACACTGGAGCGCTATGTGAAATACCATGTACGGGAATTTGAGAGGACCTTCAAAGTCAAGTTCCCAGCTTGTTCAATAGCAGCGAAAAGACACATTGATCAAAGCACCACTATTCTGGATGTGCAAGGAGTGGTACGTTCGAATTTGGCTCAAGAGAAAAACTACTTACATATCAATATCACTGAGAAAAGATTTTTCCTGGAAAATCTTAGAAGTGGATGTTTTATTTTTGTTGAGCTCTGCTTGTGAAAAGATTTCAGTAAGTTAATATTCAAAAATTTGCCTCAGGGACTTAAAAATTTCAACAAATCTGCGAGGGAACTTATTATGCAACTTCAGAAGATAGATGGCGAAAATTATCCTGAGGTACTCATTTTATCTGTTAGCCTAAGTTGATGTGCCAGAACTTCTTGATTCCTTTTTGGAAAAAAGGATGCTTCGACTTTGCCTGATCCAATGTGGATGTGGATGTTCTATATATTGCAGACACTTTGCCGTATGTTCATCATTAATGCTGGTTCTGGATTCAGGCTGTTATGGAATACTGTCAAATCTTTCCTTGACCCCAAGACCACTTCAAAGATTCATGTAACCATTTGTCTTCTGTTTACCTTAAACTATTACTTGTTTTGATCAAACAAAATCCACTTAACCATCCAACGGTTTTATTTTACCAGGTGTTGGGTAATAAATACCAGAGCAAGTTGCTTGAAGTAATCGATGCTAGGTAATTTGTTGTTCATCACTTTCACAAATTTTGCTAGGATTTCTAGTCTCCATGGTCTAAATTTTGCTATTGATTCTTTGAGCTTTCCTATAGAGTCTCACAGCACCGTGTTTTTCTGGATTTTTAACAGTGAGCTGCCAGAGTTTTTGGGTGGTACTTGTACTTGTGCAGATAAAGGTGGTTGTATGCGTTCCGATAAGGGCCCCTGGAATGATCCAGAAATACTGAAGGTTATTTGCTACTACTACTATGTTTAACCATTTTTCCCAAATAGAGACTTCTCTGCTTTGAATATTTTGAATGAGCAACGTCAAGGTGTGTGTTAGTAACATGTATTTGATAATTTGATGAGCAGATGGCTCAAAATTATGACGCCAAAAGCTTTAAGAAAATTTTAATTCCTGTCATCGACGAGAATACGGTTTCTGGGGAAGAGATGGCACATAAGGTACTTCTTCTTTCTTATTAAGTTTCCCTTTTTCTTTCATTCTGTTACATTTTGAATGCCAGACAGCATGGTGCAGTTTCAGTATTCAGATTATTGATTAATTGCCCAACGTTTCCTTGCATGTTAAAACATGAAGAAATGTGATTCTTTCGACTCAGACATCAGTTTTGACTCAGGAGATAAGTGGTCTCACTCTTCCAGACTTGCAAAGGAGCATGTAGAACATCAACCACTCTCTCCTGTTCAAGAAGAAGTAAGTTTTCTCGTCCAGATTAGATCTGCATGACCCACATTTTTAACTCAAATCAAGTTGGAACTCAGACACATATTCTCGAGGATAATGTCAGAAAGGATGGAGTGATTGATGTAAATTTTCCTTGTATTTCCTTTTGCAGAAATATCCCAACACAAAGGACTATGGTGGCTATGAGTATGAGGGCTTCATGCAAGTAATTGACAAGGCTGTGGATGCAACCTGGCCTAAAGCTGTAAACAACAACCCCCAATTTGCCCTTTCTAGAGGTACAGAAGTTTTTGAATGAAACATGTCGTTAATCCAACAAGACGGTAAAAAAAACTTACTATGTTTCCGAACCTACAGATTGCTTCCCCACACATGGAGATCCTTGCAGGCCTCAAGGACGAGTAACTGATCAAATTTTCAGTGGGTTGATGAGCTTTGTGGTGGGCATCATCACAATGATCCGCTTGACAAAAAACATGCCAAAGAGGCTCACAGATGCCACCCTTTATTCTACTCCAGACTACTGCGTGGACACAATAGTAAAAAGCCATGCACAACATCCCCAGAAGTCACCAGCACCAGAAGTTTCCAGTGTGGATTACATGTCCATCATCAAGCGTGTAGCTGAAGTGGAAGAAAAGATGAGCGTCCTAAGCATTAAATCCATGGCCATGCTAGCTGAGAAAGAGGAAATGATGAATGCTGCTATAAACCGCGCCAATGCCCTGGAGCAAGAACTGGCAGCAAACAGGAAGGTAACCATATGCATCTATGTTCAATTCTGTTATTGTCCTCAATTAGGTCCAACACTGCAAATATTGAAGTATCATCTTCACTGAAACTTTGTGTTGGTGCAGGTTCTGGAGGAGGCTCTTATACGACAGGGAGAACTGATGACCTACATCGAGAAGAAGAAGAAGAAGAAAAAGAAGTTTATAAAGAAGTTGGTAAGTTTGCAAACATCTCATATGGCTTTTCATTAGTCTATGTATCATCTTTGGGAGAAGTGGATTTATCTTTAAGTTTTTTCGGGTTGTTAACTGCAGAACCCATTCTGCTGGTGAGGAGGGCGGGGGATAAGCACCGGATGCAGGAAGCTGTGAAATGCTGAGGATAAAAGGAGACCTGAGAATCAAGGAAGTGAAGGTGGTGGCAATGGTGATTTTGGGGGCTCCGAATGCCGTACAACCGAGCCTAATCCATGTTTTATTTGTGAAAAATACTCTGTTCAAAGCTTTTGTATAACATATATTCATTTCAGAGCTGTGCATAATAAATCTGGGTATCACTTTAGTTTTAGTGAAGATATCCATGCTTCTTTGTGGACTACAACATTACAATAATACTGAGAGCCAAATGCTCTCAATAAAAGTTAAATCTTTTTCCCAGGTTACTGCTTTGGTCCTGTGTTTTGATTGATGATTTTCATTTGGCTTTTCCCATGGTGCATTTGCATTTGTTCATTTATCATATTTTCCGATGCTATGAAATTGATCTCAAGTTATAGACTGAATATGGTATCAAACTGGTTTCTCAAACTAGAAAATGATCGAGGAAGATTGAACAGTATGTAGAAATCCCCACTGGACATTGAAAAGGGATCAAAGTTGTAGCAAACCAAACCACACCCATAAATAGATACAAACCATAGCAGCAAGAGAGGTAGCAAATGTATTTTCTCACAATGGGGTTCTGCATTACTACTCAATAGACACAAAGTCACCTTGTTACAATCAGAAAAGCCTCTGAAAAACATCTGTTAAATGTGTATCCAAACCACAAATGTAAGTAATAGCTAAATGCCTCCTGTGTAGTGTCCTTCACTTCACCAGCAAAACTTCTTCTTCTGCAATAACATTCAATGCAAAACATAAGGCGTCTTGAAAATATATAGATTAAATTACATCAGTAAGACTTCTAATTTTACACCTGTCAAGTACTCTTTTTTGAGTTCCAGGCTTTCACAAATCATTGGATAAGATGTCACCACACAAGCACATCATCCTTGACAGAAACTGAGTTGATTGGACATTAAGAGCTCTCTCATCCATATTGTGTTCTAAATTTGATTTCTATTTCAATATTTAGTAGAAGGAAACACGAGGTTGTTAATTGGAAGGCTACCAGACCAATCAACTTGACAGTGTTTACCAAGCATGAAAAGCATGAATGCATCTTTATGCAATGTAAACTTGGCAAAACATTGACCTAGGAGGAGTCTTTTGAGAGCTGAAAGAATTAGAAGTTCACCCCTAGGTGTAAAACTACTCAACTTATTCCCGAAACTTAGCTTCTTCCTGACTGTCTATGTAAGCAAGCAATTCCTCCTGCCTCAATAGAGCTTCATGCAGGGCCTGCACAGGAGGCAGTGCAAATGAGTTTAATATATGCAATGCATTTATTGAGAAACTGTTGGCATGCAAGATAACTAAGAATAATAGTGATGCGCAAACCCCCCCACAAAGCCAGTCCCACATACATCAGTATTATGAATTTGTAAAGGACCAATGTTGCATTCTTAGCAACAACCTAAATTTATCAGCAAGTCGGTTACACAAAGAATAAGGAAAAAAAAGAAGAAGAGAGAACTCAAAATTTAAGTCAAGAACTACAATTATGCAAATCAATATCAAGATTGAGCATGTCCATCAAAGAAATGGACATAGAGAGATGATTCAGGCACTATAAAGCCTGGTGAACAGCTGGCAGCCAACCCGTTCATCACCTCTTTTTCACTCTCTTTTTTCTTATTCATATAACTTCTGATTTTGGTTTGGCTGAACTTAGCCAGTAAACCAATACTTCAGGGCCATGCAGAGGTGTGGGGACTACACTGTAGTGAGATATAACAGATGACTGGTGAATGCCTATTTATTTGTTGGTGAATGCCTGTGAATCAAAAATTTAAAAATAAAATTATCTCTATTTATGAATTGCCTGAAATCACTTTATATTAATCATGAAATGGTGTGAAGGAAGCTAGAGAGATTATTATGACCAAGATTGGGCTTCTGTCAGTGGAAATGAACAACTTATACCATAGATTTCATGCAGGGCCTTTTTGGTAGCAATTAACTCAGCTTCTAGGGCATCAACACGGCATACAGCAGCATTCAGCAATTCCTCTTTCTCATAAGGCATCTCTGATGGTTTTGCTTGAAGCGTATCAACCTTTTCCTCAAGCTCACTCAATTTTTTCAAAACAGAGGAGAGGAGATCTGCCTCTGTAAATGCAGGAATCGGTGAAGGGGGGCGGAAATCCTCTTTGTGTATAGCATCAGGGGCGAGTTGAGGGATATTTTCATCATGATCCACTCTATCAGGAAGCTTGTGGGTTACACGCAAGGCCACAGTATAGAAGAGTGTGAAAAGGGTCATGAAGAATGCCAGTAATGCTGACAGAATCCTAGTATGAATTCCTTCTGGAGACTTTTGAGTACCGAGTAGGGGGAGTGTTCCTGCATTGAATTATTTTAACTCATCTTCTAGAGTATACCAAGTCAAACACCAGATGAAAACAAAAGAACAATATACTAACATTCATGGTATGGTGTGTTTTCACAAGTATAGAATTAAAAAGAATCGTGTGGGAGGAAAATGAGGTTGCCATAACTTTCAATCTATTGTAATGAACTAAAAGTTCATAGCATATCTTGTATTAGGTTCAAAACAAAACCTCAAGGGATAGACACCATAATGTCTATGGGATAGTAGTTGAATTTAGAGAAAGAGAGAGTTCTATTTGTTGCCATGAAATGAAAATTTGTCATACATCTTGCATAAAGAGCAAAACAAAGCCATGAGAGATTGAAACCACCAATGGGATTAAAAGGTACAAGAGAATGTACTAAAATTAAGGTAACTAAATGGAGGGATAAGGGATCATTTTACTGAAATGTATTAAAACAAAAATAAGAATCAGGAGAGTTCCTTCGTCCCCCTTGTGTTTAACCTTGCATTAATAAATTGTTGTTCTGTTCCCATGTCCTAAGTCATTTTTCTAAACATGATTATTCTGTTATTACTCCAACAAGAAAAGGGCACAAGTAAGGTAGCCAAACATGAGGCATAATTCATGTATTCTGCCAATCCATAGGAAATGCCCAAGCTATTCATCCAAAAAATAACCATACTTTATACTTCGAAGGGACGCTTAAAAGACATCTCATGACAAAGAGATGAATAATCACATGAACGAAGGAGTAAATTGGTAAATGTTGAACATAAATATTGGAAAACAGAAACCATTTTTTTACCATCTAAGTAGATCTTACTAACCTTTGGATGAGGAAGGCCTTTGAAGAGCAGCTTGCTTCTTCCAACCTGCATCAACAGCTTTGTCGACCATGGGAACATATTCATCATACCCCCCGAAGCTACCAGCGTAGCTTACCTTTCCAACTACCTTAGCCTGCATTTCCACCAAAGAAATATTTGAAGAATAAGTAACTACTATACAATGTGAGCTTCTTTCAATCTTAGACATTGCACTCAAGAAATGCCCTCAATACTATTTTCAATACATCTTTAGAGTAATCTTAATAAGTTAAACATGACCCTTATATTTTAAACCCTTTATTAATATACAATTACATATACATATATTATATATGCATGTATGCATGACCATTTCGCCAGTTTGAAAATCAATCAAATCTAGTAACCAGAGGAGTGCAACTGCAATTCCTAGAGAATGACAAATGGTTAATATCCATCCTCACAAAAACTATCCTAGGATGCACAAACAGAATCCCAAAGGAAACTCTTGAAGATTCAATAGTTCAAATCAGATGTGTGAATCAGCATCCTCCAAAAGCATCATTGGAAACGACATAAATTCAAAGTCAATAAAATTAAATAATAAAGTAATCACAAGTTAAAAAGTCAAAAACCTAAGCTTCTTCACGGACAGGGGTCAACCGCAGTTGTGAATAACTCTTAGTCATTTTTGGGGAAGCAATATCTTCAGCTTCAGATCCTGATTCTGCTGTCGATGTATCACTACCTTTCATCTGCTTAAAGATGATAACAAAATAGAGAATGTGACAATATTAATTGAAAATAAATAAATAAATAAAATAAAATAAAAAATAAAACCTGGTTCTGTCCAAGGAAGGAGGTCTCACTACCTTTCATCATTGGGTACTGTGGCTTAGCATATGCAATTACCTTCCCCTCACTGTTTAAAACTTTTACAACCTGTCTAGCACGTCGTGCATCACCATTATGCATCATCTGCAACAAATTGCACATGCACACAATTGTTTCTCATTATAAGCAATAAAATGACGCTCATGAAAATGAAGGATAAGGGAAACAATAACATCTTAATCATGGGATTTATTTAAAAAAAAATGAAAATAAAAATCCTAGTCCAGTATGGAACCTTCAATATATCTGGGTTATTCCATGGTCCCTTATCAGACCGGAGGCAACCTCCCTGATCTGCACACATACAGGTACCACCAAGAAATTCTGGCAACTCACTGCAATGATCCCAAAATTTTCCAGAAGTTTAGAGACAGGTAGATGCAGTTGTGACAAGTAATCACCATACACTTAGCGGATAAAAGTAGAACAAATAACCTATCTCCATGACAGATGAATCAACTGTAATTACCTGGCATCAATAATCTCCAGCAACTTGTTCTGGTATTTGTTTCCAAGTACCTGAGGAGAAATTCCAAACCCCAGAGACAAAGTTATACATCATATTTTGAAGGCTCTACAAATTTATGAAGTAAGAATAATAGAAGAAAAAAATTTCACATACATGAATCTTGGAAGTTGTTTTGGGATCTAGAAAAGTCTTTACGGTGTTCCAGAGCAGCCTAAAGCCAGGACCAGCATTGATAATAAACATTTGGCAGAGAGTCTGCAGCAGTTAAGAGAGTTCAAGATCCAGGGCTCATATTCAGTCACCTATATCAATTTCGAAATGGATTACAACTATAGCTTATCATGTCAACAGAAAAAGGTTGAATACCTCAGGGTAATTATCCCCATCAATCTTCTGCAGCCGCATAATGAGCTCCCGTGCAGCCTTTGTTAGGTTCTTAAAACCCTGGAAAATTGATGATCAGAAATAGAAAAGATAAGTTTAAACATTTTGATTGGGCCAAAATATATTTTGCAATGGTGACCAAAAAAATTACAGAAAGCATACCACGCCTTGAACATCCAAAATAGTTGTGCTGGAATCTATGTGCCTCTTTGCAGCAATAGTACAGGCTGGAAACTTTAGGGCAAAGCTTTTCTCGAACTCCTGCACATGGTATTTAACATACCGATCCATAGTTGTAACTTGCATAAGTTTGTAAGGATCAACTTTTCCTAGTCTTTCAATGTAAACAGGTCTTCCCTCCTTATCCACACCATGATGACCATGAGGATAGTGTTTCAACACCTCATTCAACTCTTTGAACTCAAAATCCTGATAACAATATCAAACAGGTAAACATGTCAAAGAATTTGGTACAAAACAGCACTTATAAAATTGAAGAAAGGATATATTCATATATAGATAGATAAGACACATACATACATACATGCATATTTGATAATAACAACATAAAATGATAGAATAACAACTACAATAGATGCTTGGAAGCCAACTTTACAAAAGCATAGAAAATATATTAACTCAAAGCCAGATGCCAAAAGTATTTTGAATAATCCATCACCAAATTCAGGCAAATCATCAGATATTGATACCTCCAAAATTGTGTCAGCACCAAAATCCTTCCTCCACTGAATCATATCAGCCCACATGTGCTTTGCTTTCTCAATATCAAACTTCCTTGCTTTCAAGAACCTGCAAGTAATATAATGCTCTTAACAATGTTATACCTACTCATTATGAAAACATGGTTGAAGCAATACCATACAATAAAAAATAGTTGGAACATAAAATATTGATATCATGCTAAACTATAAATATGTCGTCCAATTGGATAAATCAATTTAGCATGTTCTTGGTACCGACTATAGAAACAAGTCAACTTGATCACACCAGAAAGAACAAGAAAAAGAAATCGATTAAAACAATGAGATGGTTGAACCAAATTAGACTACTTGCTGCAAAGCATGGTAACATGCACCCCACATGAAAGTGACATGAGGAAAGAAGGTATGGTAACATAACCGTGATTTGTAGGAAAGCAATCCCTATAGAAAGCTTAGTTCATTACTCAATTAAGCTCCCTTTCAAGGTGTTCATGCATCTTTTATGTGTAATTGGGTTGTGACCCTTCTATTGGTGCCTTGTAATGAACTTATTACTGCTTACCAAAAGAAATTTACTTAATTAACCATTTGTCAAGTTTTCACTTGTTCAATCCAAAATGATTAAGCAAGCTACTTTAGTTAATGAGAGGAGAGGTGAACATCCAAGTATAAGCAAGCAATGGTGTCACATAACACTTCTTGAGAAAGTAGCCTTCCCATTCGTCATACACCATCAAAATCTACCCTATTTGTGCCATACATGCACTTATAGTGGGACATTCGCAACAATGACCTACTCGAATACACCCAATCAACTTATACAATCCAGAGGATAATGCTAAATTTTGGCACAAGGACACCCAAAGGGAGCACTATGTCGCCCCAAAAACATAAGCCACAAATGAGTTCCAAATGCCACCCAACCCATCAAACTACGTACCCTTTATTCAGGAATACAAATCAAAAAATGCTTCGTTAGTATAAATGTTTCAAGAACAAATTTACCTTTGAACATAACCTCAAAGGCAACCAAATTTACCTTTGATTCCTAACACAGGAATCAAATCAATGGTCCCAAGTCCAATATTTTGGGGAGCTAAACATAGTAGCACCATGCAGTGAAAAATTTAAAAAGTTGGAAGGAATGGGCACCTTAACATCATATGATAATCATCATGTTTTGTAGGTAACAGTTCATCTAAAATCAATGCTTGTCGAAAAGCATCAACAGCCTCTAGTTCTTCGACATCCCTAACATCCTCAATTGATACAGAGCTGACTCGACCATCACTTTTTCTTCTACTGCTCTTTTTCTTGAGAGAATGTTTAAATTTGGTAGATGCGTTTATAGCTTTCTTTTTCAGAGACCCAATTCTTGTCCTCCTTTCGTCTTCCGAGTTTTCAAAATCAGACTTTCTTTCTCTTCTCTCATCATGACCAGAGAATCCCTCAAAGCCTGTCATAGTCGAAATATTAGTCAAGAATTGATAAATTACAAGCATTACACAAATTTATAACATTTTGTACTCGCGTAATTAATGACACTTAAGTTTATAAGTTTTAATCTCAGCAAATCTTAAACATTTAAAGAATCAAAACAGTTAAAATTCAGTTCCCCTAAAAAAGAAAGTTCTCACAAGTAGCTTTAGAAAATGTAGGCAATGAAATTGCAGAATGTCAATAAAGAACCATCAGAGTTATGTTTACAGTCTGAATTGGTGTTCATATAAGCCAGTCCCTCATTATGTTATGCCACTTCAGACTAGATAGAATCATATAGAGTGAAAAACAAAGTTACAAATAAAGGCCCACATCATAACATGATATCAAACCTATAATGGCAGACAATTGCAAAAGAATGAAAAATCATGAACAAGCATATAATTTGAAAAAATGCAAAACAACCACATTCTTGTCATGTAACATAAATTATCCCATGAAAAACAAGGCAAAACTATATCAGAAATCTTTAAAATGCCCAAAACAAGGAATTTTCATTGCATCACTAAAGAAACCTATAAAAGTAAAACCTAGTCTGGAGAGCAAACTGAAATTACTGAAATCTCATACCCTAACAAAATCACATATGGACAACCATTAAAACTGAAATGCAAAACCAATGAACAAATTGCTTCAACCAATCATCATGAAAACAAAAACAATGCAAAAAAGAGGAAAGAAGTAATGCCCTGCTTGTTTTCTGTGAACCTATCAAACAAAGACAACCAACCAACCATCTGGCTTAGTCTAGGTCAGTATCTCATTGTATGAAAATGAGACAGTAGCATTCAACCCCTTCCATCCTTTCTTCCAAGATATACTCAGCAATAAAACAGAGGCTGAAAGAGATAACTACTGCTTAGTTGATGTGACAATGTGGGGAGAAATTTTGCGTTGTCACTATAAGACTAACCAAGAAAACAACTCATCTATATGGCTTAGTTTAGGCCAGTCTTTCATCAATGGAAACCAAATTACCCAAGTCACCACTACTTTCATTTCCTCATCTTTCTTTAATTTGCTTAGTAGTCAAACAAAGGCTATGAGAGATAATGATCTGCCTGATCCTTGAGTAAATCTAGACAGAAAAAACAGAATTCTATAGAATTTTCATTATTCAAGTACCAAGAAGACAAAGGCCTCAACTCATCCAAATGTAACTCAACTATCTGGCTTAGTTTAAGTCGATATTTCATCTAGCAAAACCAAACACCACAACTCAACCCTTTCTTTTCTTCTCTTTTACATAGTTTTCTCAGCAACAAAACAATCTTTCAAACCTAGCTCTACTATCCAGCTTATTTAGGTCAATCTTTCATCTGCCAAAACCAAATAACACAATTCAACCCTTGCTTTCCTTTTCTTTTAGTTTCCCTGGCTTTGTCAACAACCAAAAACAGTCTCTGAAAAACGTAATCCACATAAAAAAAAAAGAAAGCGTTTTTCATCTTCACAAGCCAAACAGAATCATCCAAATCTAACTCAACTATCTGCCTCAGTTTAGGTCAATCTTTCAGCCCTTCCTTTATTTCCCCTTTCTTCTCCCCAGCTTTCTCAGCAACCAAACAGAGTCCATTTTCATCATTGCAAACAAAAGAACATAATTCAACCCTTTCCTTTCTCCACTCCTTCCCAGTCGATCCAACAACCAAACGCATACTAAAGGAAAATTCTAAAATACTTGTTATTAAAAAAAGAAAAAAAAAAAAAAAAGACAAGAAAAAGTGAAACCCTAGAATCAGCTCGAACAACCACATCGAACCAAAACATGCAATTCCAGTCAACACAACTCCAACACCACCACAACCAAATCAACCAGAAAAAGATAAAAAAAGCACTCAAAGCAAGGTCTCGCGAATCGATCCAGAGGTCCAGACATCTCTCGAATCCTTCTTCACACAAGAACTCCAGAGACACAAACGAGCATCACCGCACCAACAGGAACTGCATAGAACACAAGACACATTCTGAATCAACCAACCCTAGTGAAGAAGAAATCGAAGAAAGATAATAGATAGTACGGACACACGGAAAATTACATGTGGAATGTTCGCAAATCACGAGAAACTTTGGAGGACCATAAATGCACGAACCGGATCTGAGCAAGAAACTGTTAGTTTGTTACCGATCTCCGGTTGGCTTGCATTAAAGAGAGAGAAAATAAAAAAAAATATTAAGAAATACTAATAAATAATCGCCGATGTAGAGACGGCGGAAGAGAGGAAACGAGGTGTGGTCTTGGCTTATAATTTCAAGACTGTATGTATGTGGGGCCCTGACGCGGTGGGGACGCGTGGCGAGAGTAGGAGCGGATAGGTGGTAGGGAGGAATACGCCGGCGGTGGTTGTAACTCGTAACTTGTAATTGGGTAATGATTCGGTCACTGCCAACCCATGGTGTATACTTGTGGGCATTAAATACGAACCCCACGTGGTGTTTTCGGAAATTAATTTTGAAAAGTACTTTCACAATTCCAAATGGATTGGTCTCTATGATATTTTCATGTATTTTAATTTATAATAATTACATCAAAAAGGTTCCTCTTAATTTCTCTTATTATTTTTTCCCGTAATTTCTTTTTCTAAAATTTCATCTCATAATAATTTTATGAAATATTTTTAATCTTTTTAATATTTAAATTTTTTTATTAAAAATATTATTTTTAAATATTAGAAATACGATTTGTGCCCAAATCACATCTTTTAATTATTTGACATTATATTTATTTATTTTTTAATAATTATTTTAAAAAATAATTATACAAATATATATATATAATGATTAAAAATAAAATACTAAATATAAAATTTATTGTTAAAATATATTTAAATATATTAAAAACATATTTAAAATATTCTAAGTTTTCAATTTATAAAAATTAAAAAATAATTTTTAAAAGCTATTTTTTAAAATTATTTTCGAAAACATATAAAATAGACCCTTAATATATATATATTTAAAAAAAAAAACATTTTTACACTAAAACCACTTCCTAGAATAACTATGAAACGGATTATAAAGTTTAATAGATCTTCACAACGTTAAAATACATCACCTATTACATATATAATGTTTAAAAAAAAAAATCTTTTACGAGAAATCATATTTAATTAGAAGTTTTAGTAGTTTATTTTATAAAAAAATAAATGTTTTATGCTTCAATGAAAAACCAAATCTCTGGTGGTTTTCGTATGTCAAAAACTTTACTTATAAGTCACTTTTCTTCCTATTTCTTCTTACCTATTTTAATCATTATTATATTCATATTTTTAATTTATTTACTTTTAAGCATACAGTAATACCAGTAATGTTAAAAAAAAAGTATCCTTCAAAAAGACTACTATAAATAATAAATATGTAAATCTTATAGTATTTTTCATAGATATGGAAATCTTAGAGTATATTTAATTTTTGACATATTGGGACACAATCACTTTACAAAAAAAGCTCTAGCATATTTTTTCTTTTTAAGTTTTACTTTATTTATTTTAAACATTTTATTCTAAAAAAATAATAATTTGTTTGGCAACTGCTTTCACAATCAAAAACCGTTTTTTATTTTTTATTTTAAAAAATAGAAAATGGGGTATTTTTAAAAAATATTTTTTTTATTATTTTTACTTGTTTTTTTATAACTGTTTTAAAAAATAATTCAACATATATAATGATTAAAATAAAGCATTGGATATAAAATTATTTTTAAAACATATTAAAAATAAATCAAAAGCATTTCAAGTTTTTATTTTACAAAACATAAAAAATAACCGTTTTTAAAAATTATTTTCTAAAATTATTTATTAAAGCAATCAACAAATTAGGCCTAAAATTCTATCATTTTTATTTTTTTATTTAGAGTTTTGAGCAAGAAATAATCAAAACAATCTTCATGACCGACCAACTACTAAATTGGCTTTCTCCATATGTTTCACCAACTCATTACCAAGGTGCATGCTTTGTTTGCATTCCTCCAAAACCCATGATGAAAAAGCAAATCCCACAGCCCCACCACAACAATCAAAGCAAAAACATGCTGTGAAAAAAAAAAAAAAAAACCAAAAACAAAAACAAAAATCATAAAAGCTTTTGAAGGGCATTTACTTGTTTGGAATTATTGAGAAAGAAACAAGAAGGATAAGGCGGAGGTTGACAAGGTCATATGATATTGTTTCCTTTTCTTTTTCCCGAGAAACCAGGCTGGCTCGAAGATGTGGGGATGGGTACCATCGCATTTATTAATATTCCCAAAATTTGGGTCATTATGAGGTGGAGATGGAAATGATATTCTTCTATGAAACCTACAGAGCACCTACTTTTGGACACATTTGTTGCCATGTCCTGTCATCATTTTTCATAATTTTTTTTTAACTTTGTTTATTTATGATACTCTGACAACTGGGATTTCCACATCAGCATACCCTCTGACTTCTACTATTTCCATCCTAGGCAAATATATTTGAGGATTATTATAATAATTGAATTTGATAGTATTTGCTTTCAGTAAAATAGAAAAAGTTAAAATATTTTATTTTATTTATTTAATTAAAAATAATTTGTTGATATTTTAATACAATTAAAATGAATTTGTTATCAATTTTAACATATTATTTTTAGTTAAATAAAAAAAAGTTAAATATTTTAATTTTTTTTATTAAGTTAAAAATTAAATATATGATTATTAATTTTATTTAAAATTTAATAATTTTTTATAGACTAAGAGTGAAATAATTAAACCTACTTTATTTAAGTTTGATTTGATTAAAAATCCATAATTAGACATTATAGATCAACAAATTTAAATAATAATAATATAATAAGTTATCGATTTGTTATTATTGTAATCAAATCATCTGGATATCTATTAGCACAAAAAGTTATATAAGCATGATTTGAGATCATATCAAATGTGAAAAATCGGATTAATAAAAAAAAGCTTCAAAATCGTACAACTGTCAAAAATCTTTTTTCTTATGCCAACACGCCGTATTATGATGTTAGTGTAAATTTTATAAATTTATTTCACGTGGGTTGGCACAAATCAAGGAAGAAAACTACAGAGGAAAAGCTGGAGTCAAACCTCCACCCATCAAGGAATTGACCGAGTGGGTGTGTTTGGGCACCAAGAATCTTTCCATTACCTTGTATGGTAAATGAGAAATGGCCAACAGGGAACTTTGTGAGTCACGTCCAATAGCGTGGGGATGGAAGATAATTAGGAACAAAAAGAGGAAGGCGAATTTGTTGGACTCTGACCTGGAATCTCCTTTTATTGATACCAATGCCAACTTGAGAGGGGGAATGAAATCAAAGAGGTCAGCCATGGCGGACCAGACCGCGCATGTTAGCATCTTCGCCTTTTTGTTTTCCGCCATCATTTGAACATAAAGGTTTGAAAATCCTATGCTGTCCATCTTAGAATGATCCAAAAAGAAAAAAAAAAAAAAAAAAACAAAGTGTTAAAGTCATGTTGTACAATTTTGAGAAAAGAGGGGACAGACCAAGAGCGAAAGGGGCGTTTTTACAGGAGAAATTTTGGAGTATCTGATGCTCCTATGTATTGGAGTCAAAGGATTTTTGGCATGAGGTCTTGATTTTAGACCACAATTCATGAAAATTCATGGACTTTGACTAAATAAATCAACCAAAATAGAATAATAATCGATTTTAAAATATAAATTCAAACATGATGTGACTCACATATTTATGATTTAATTAATTAATTTATTCAAAATCAAAATAAGTCAAATAGGGTTTAATTTGATTATGAGTACGATTAAATTAATTAATCAATAAGATTATTAAATAGATCAATTTGAATCAGACTCATAGATTATATTTGATTGCCAAAAAATTTGGGGAAAATGCAAAGAAAGGAAAATGAAAAAGGAAATGCAGATGAAACAAAAAAGTTAAAAAAGAATAAAAAATTGATTTAAAGTAGATAAATTATTTTTTATATAATTTTAAAATATATAAAATTTTAATTAATTCAAATTATATTTGATTTTTTATTTATTTTTTATAATAAAATCAAATATAAGAAAATCACTTTTCGTAATATATACAGGGACTAATGAACTGAATTATGCTAATTGACTTAAAAATAATTTATTTATTAAATGAGTTAAATAAATTAACACAAATTTAATCCAAATATGATCATATTCTTTCTAACCAGCAAAAAGGATGTAAGGTTCGGATACAATTCATAATCTAGGTGGTTTTTTTGGGTGAATTTTAAAAGGGTCTAGGAGACTACGTGTTTGATGACAATTCTAGCTAAGCCCATATGGTGCACCAAATCCATATCCTACACTGTGCCCTACTTCTCTACTTTTGGGCAGATAAGGTCCAAGCAATGTACTATTAGACAACTGTGAAATGGGTGTAGTTATGAGGGCAACGGGGACGTGTACAACCGTGCAACCCAAGCCTAACACATCCTGGAGATTTGATGGTCGGCAATTGGGCTAGGTTCTAGATAAGGGAGGAAGGGAGGCAAGTTGAACCAACAAGTGAGCGAGTGGGAAGATGATGCCCAATACCTTGTTGAGTGGATGGCGACTTCCCACTTCTTTATTGTTGGGATCTTTGTATCACTATTACTCTCATCACGCATTAATAAGTCTTCCAAGCCCCTGCTACCAAATATGAATGCGCCTTTTCTAATGTCGATTGCCAAGAGAATTCCTGGATTTGGGCCATGAGTCCTACAACTTTCAAGAATAATTTCCCCAAAAACATAGGCTTCCTCTATAAACAACCTAACTTTGTCATACGTTTTTATTCTTATCTTTCAAAGACCAAGAAAGGAAAAGAAAAAAAAGTGCCCTCAACTTTGTTTTATTCTAAAAATAAAACAGAATAAAATTCTAATTGGGTATACATATTTATATTAAAAACAAAGAGCTTTCAACCATTCAAAAAGAAAAGGGCCTTCAACCATTTTCCACCCACCTCTGAGCTTCATCTTCACTCTTCATTGGCTAAAGATTTAGACCTACTACCGAGGAGGAGTTGAAAAGTTAAAGAAAATGCTTTTAAGCATCAGAAAGCATTTGTAGTCCATTCAAAACCACTCCCCAATGGGCTTTTAATGTAAACATGCATAGGCATAGAAATATGCTAGCAGAAAATTGATCATAGTTTTAAGGGCAAGGTTAAGTCTGAGAACTTAGCTGGTAAATACCCAGAGATTGTAGCAAGAGTGAAGGTAAAAAAACAGAAGAGCTCACTCCTGTAGCTGCAAATTTTCTCAATCCACAGAATAGAAGGGAGAGAGTTAGTATGGCATCATCCTGAAGGTGGGATAGGTCGATTAGAAAAAATCTATTTGACATGGGAAGGAGAGAGTTGTACCTTAATATGGAAAGATCTACTGTATGAAGATTTGATATGGCATCATCCTGTAAGGTGAAATGTCAAATAGATAACAAGGGCCCTGAAATGAAGCCCCATGTGATGAAAAAATTTAAGATATATTGATAAGTAGAACCTCAACTACAAAATGAAGTGCAGGACTCCATGAAGCATCGTACACACAGCCTTCGGAAAGGTGAAATACATCCATGGGCAAAAAAGACTCCAGAATGAAACTCTGGGTGACAAAAAATGTGGAGTAAATTCACAAACACAATCTTAAATATGCTGCATTTACAAAGAACCAATATTGATAGATGGTTACTATAACCATCTCATAGCATTAAGCAATAGAAACAAGAGTGAGCATCTGATCTTGAATGATTGAAATTTTTATAATTCACTTTTATATTGACTCCATCTATACAGGTCATCATCACTTTCATCAGACTTCTCAGGACCAAATTCAGCAACGTCTGTTTCCTTGTCTTCAGCTAAAGCTTCTTCAACGGCACCTTCTTCATTTTGGTCAGACTTTGTTGCACCTTCCTATCAAAGCAACAGTAGATTGCAAAAGTATGCATCAGGCCACTATGTATAACTTTTTTTCTTGATAAGTAAACAAGATCTATTAAACAGATCCTGCAAAAACGAGGTGCACCCAGGGATGATCACCAGTGTACTACCTATCCAGTAGGCCCAGCTAACCAGGCAAAGCGCATTAACCATAGACTGAAGAATAATGCTATCTTTCTACAAGAGCACAGATTGTACATATAGCAAATGAAGGGAAGTCAAGTCCCTGAGGCATATAAACATGACATTATACTTCATTTTCCATCATTTCATTTGCCCATGACCTGGCATTTGGGTTTCTCCTAAACATTTTTTTAAAAATAGGTTCATTACTAAAATGTGTTACTTTCATAAGACAAGTTATAATCATGCCTAAATACCTGAACTCCTAAACCGTGCACCTATCCTTAATTGTTTTTTGCTTTACTAGAAATTGAAGCGAAAGTCCTAATATCAAGGGAGCAATGTTGGCATTGAAAATTTAATTAAACAAAAAATAACTACCCATATAATCTAAAAATAGGCTTCTAAAAGAAACAACACCATTCTGACTTCTTTATTAAGCTATTTCTAACACATGAACTCTTTTAGTAAAAATAGTCAAATATCGAACAGCTCTTATAAAGCTTAAAAAGGTATTTTGGCTTTTCTCAAAAGTCAATCAAAACAGGGCCAAAGAGAGCAGACATGGTTTACAGCATACTCAATGCAAACCCCTAAACAGTGGATTCTCAGTTTAAAGTCTACAGGTTAAAATGGTTTCTGATTACGAGTTCCCACAATGCTTTTTTTTTTCCATTTTTTTTTTCATTTTTTATCTTTTATTATATGTGGTCCCTTGATTTTATTCATCATCTAACAAATAGAATGAGGAATAAATTAAATAGTCCAAAACCATTTGACTAGTCTAGTACTTATACCATGAAGCATTTTTTTTAAAATGTGGAACAGATAAGCTTCTGTCCAGAAATCAGCACGTACATCTTGATAAGAAAAGATGGTATTTCCTGAATATACATCTGGATGCACAGAGACATGACCATTCCTCAAAAGTATTGTAGTGCAGCGCAGAAGAGAAAAATAAGAAAGATCAAGAAGGCATACATTAGTTTCAAGAGTCACCTCTTCCATCTCCTCCTCCACACCTGTCAAACCAACTGAGTTCTCCCGCTTTGAGTTCTGTTCTTCCTGAGCAGCAACTTGTTTCAGCTGCTCAATTACTAGTTCAAAATGGGAATGATCTGCAAAAGAAATGAAATCCTTACAATGATTTTCAACCATACTATAAATAGCATAGTGAAGCATCCAACTGGAACTGTGAACCTATATTTTCTAACTTGTTCTTAGTGCGAGCCAGCACAAGCCCCATGCATGAATGCTGCTAATTGTCACAGCTTTTTCCACATATGGTGGTTACAATAGAGCAATCATTAGATGGATTTCTCAGTCATATAAGACTGGATTATAATTTCTGAAAGGAACATCAAGGATTTTTATGGGATGAGATATCAAAGATCAATATAAAAAACTCTTCAGTCGTTAATGAACCCACATACCAAAAATAGGGGTTTGACACAGGATTTCATTAGTTGTTTGGTCTTTTTATTTTATTTTATTTGTTTACTCACCTTTTAAATAAACATGCGCAAAGAAGTACAACACGGGTGACAACAGTTGGGGCTAGGTTTTAGTTTTGTTAAAATTTGAATAGACCATGATTAAAGCCTAATCAGAATTTCGTTGAAATCATGCCCATGGCCAACCTAGGCAGTGGCAGTGCCAGGAATGCAGTCTAGGGGGGGCAAAGATAAGAGATTTATTTCAGGGGGGTCAACAAATGGCAAAATTGTGGTGTTTATGCTAATGGAAAGCATATTTTCCAATTGTACATGAGGTCAAGGGATGGAATCCATCCTTTGATTTTAATTTTTGCCACAGGGTGGGGGGGTGTTGCAGGCACATGCCCCTCCTGAGCCTAGGCATAGTGCCCACTGTTGGGATAAAGGGAGTAGAAAACCTGACTCCAAGGAATAAGTTTTGTAAGAGTTGCAAGAAAATAAGTAGGACAAGGACCAAAAATAAATAAAAAGAAAGGACAAAGGGGGCATGCAGCAGAAGGGAACTACTTGTACATATTAATACACATGAGTGATCTGGCTCTATTTGCATGAGATATGGCAAAATGAGAGCAGCCTTTTGCAAAAGATGAAAACTAAATAAACTTCTAGTTCAACTAAAATTGGAAAAGAGAGCAATTGCAGTGTTAGGTCAAAAAGGAAGGTGGAGAAGTCCCTAAGCTGGATTTATATAAAATCTAAATTTTGGTGACCTTTCATAAGAACACATATTTGACTCTCAGAAAACAAGATAAGGCACACACGCATGATTTCCAGCAGAAAACTATTGGCACTAGCACATTAAAGGAATATTTAATATTTCCCAAACAAAATTCTAATCAAATGTAAAGTGAAGAAAAGAGGGGGATGATCAACAAGGACTTCACCTTTGGCACGATTTGTCGAAGCTTCAAAAAGCCTCAATGGATGTTTACGCTCTTCCATCTTATACTTCAACTTGACTTGATTACGTGTTCGACCAGGGAAAAGTTGCATTATCATAGAAAAATCTGTCCCAAACTGCTGAACAGCCTAAAATAGATTAAGACACTATTATTTTTTTGATTTAAGACACTATTATTTGAAACATTTTGTAACTTATGGAAATACCACTTATGCCAAATGAAGCAGAAAAGTGATGACATTATCAATGGCTAGATTATCCTACCAAAGATGATTTTTGGTGAAGGTGCTGATAATGCATCCATGCAATCAGATGTACAAAACTATCAATGATATGGAAAAAAAAAAAAAAAAAAAACAAATTAATAATACCTCCATGACATAATAACACCTATCAAAAAAAATAAAAAATCTCCATGACATAATGGATACAACTAAAATGTACTACCCATCTAATCCAGTAGCAATCTTCAGCACTATTCAACATATCCTCTTGCCTATTTTTGGGTGTATACACTGCTCCATTCATCAGTTTAGTGGTGGAACAGTGTCTCTTAAAAAATTTGTTTAAACTTTTGCAACTTTATTTACTCGAGCCCTATATGAACCATTTGAACAAATGCCTCATAAAACTAACTTCTAAACTAAGGTTCTAAATGAAATTACTTTCAGTTTTCTAACTTTAGTTTTGGCAAGTAGCCTACCATGAAACAAAATTTATTCACCTTCTTTATCAGTTATCAATGTAGGGTATGATAATGGGTCAGAATAAATAATTAAATTAATACAAAGTACTGCCACTCATACCTCATAGAACAACTCTGTGTCACTTTTCGACCATCTTGAAGTGGGTGTTTTGTCCATGTAAGACTGGTAATTAATGTAATGACTACTTGATTGAATCCTAACATTTTCTTCATCATCATTTGATGCCCTACCCTGTTCTGTAGCACCAGTTTCCCATCCATTATCAAAAGAATCATGCAGATAAGAATCATCAGCACTGCAAAAATAGCAATTAGTATTATGAATCAGTGAGCTAAATCTGTCTATGCAAAAACTAGTACACACAAACAAGCGAACCTCCTCTTTTTTGTTTTATTAAATCTCATAAGATCAGTAAAAGAGCAAGTGTTTACAAATAACAGGTGCCCTAAATCCCAGATGTAAATTGTCGTACAGACTACTATCTTTTAATTTAATCATGAGATTTCATATTAAAACTGTCCTACTGGTCTATCCTTCTACCTCCCAAAAGCAATTCTAAAATGAAAACTAGCACAATTATGATGGAAAAACATAGTGGCAAAAAATATATATATATATGATGAAAAACATACACTTTGGTGAGACAAGTAGCAATAAACCAAATAGTGGCAATCCTTGGAAGCAGCTAAATATTTTTTTCCCTGCATGCTCACTCTGGAAGTTGAGCTAAAAGTATGATCATGCTACTATGCAAGCTCCCCAAGCACCAATTTTTTTATGTTAAATCAATAAACTGAAGTTAAAGATGGAGAGTGGTATGTCCATGCAATCACTAGGAGTTAAGACTTTCTCCTTAAATTACCATATACAGCTTCCATGTGTGCAACTTAAAAACAATATTATTCAGGTGAAGTTTGAAACACTACTGCTAACAAATATCCTGATTTAGTCTCACACCTGAAGTTAAGAATAACAGTAAGATCTACCCACTCTTTTCTGTATATATATATTTTTTATAGGATATAAGTATACCATAGTAGACTTGAGCAGCATTGTAAAGTGGTTATGTTCACAATGACGAAAACTCTTAATAAATATATCATAGTAGACTTGAGTGGTATTGTGAAGTGGTTATTTTCACAATCATGAATGCTCTTACAATATATCATAGTATACTTGAGATTCTCTTTCTCTCTCTCTCTCTCACATCCACTTACTCTTTTCCCCATGTATTTTTTATAAATATCTCATTGTAGACTTGAGATTGTACACCACCATGATTATTATTGATTGCTGTAAAAGAAGCTACACCTATCAGCAGCTGATTTGAATCAATTATTGTTGGATTACAAAGACAAATTCAAGAACAAAAAAGTGAAAAGGATGGAAGGTGCAGAGCATGTGTGTATGTTCATGCAGTTGCCCTCCTTATTCTATGAAAGGGACACTTAATGCGGTTGTTGAATAGTACTATCCTTACTATTTGAAGGAAGCACAATAGGGTCATTCAAGAGTATGCATATTTTCCGAGTGTGGTCTTTTCCTTCATTTTCCCCATGAGGGTAGGGTTCACACACACAAAACCAGAAAAACTACAACAAGTTGTTTTTGACATTAAGCTGCACATAAACAATTATCAATCAGAATATATGCAAAAGTTTTGCAATTCTAAAGAGTTCAGATAGCTTAAAAGAAAAGAAAGTTGAGAGAGACAAATTTTTATCCAAATATAGTTCCTAATTTAAATTATTCTAATACCTTTGATTGGCCAATGGTACTTTCGATGATGAGGCCTCTTTATTCTGCATAAAAATACAGATAAGGGAAGAGCAACGACATCAGATATTCTTGAATAGTGAACCCAACTAAATTTGGCTATTCAAGTTTCTAACCAGTGAAAGATGTGAGCATGATTGTTTCGCTTCTAAGACAAAAGGAAAACATACCATCCGCTCTCTCATCTCTGACAGAACAATTAGATCCCTAATGGGCAACTTTTGAGGGTCAATTTCATCCTCCGGTGTTTCAAGCAAAGTCTTGTCCACTATGAAAGGGGAAATCTTTTGTTAATACATAGATGAGAAATAATCATGTCTTACAAACTTTGAAAACAAGCAATCAAATGTACCACATCTTCTTTTCCTCCTGGTAGAATGTGAAAATTTCTTGGGAGGTTCTTTGGTTGACTTGTCCCCTGTTTCATTGGCATTCTTACGCTTCCGAACTGGCTTTTCATTTTCAGCAACAGATTTCATTGACTTTCTTGGAGCTCTTTTCTTTCGGGATAAATTTTCCACCTTGCACTCATCATCCCTATTTCTATCCTCATCAGCAACAGAATTAATAGGAGGTTCAGCAGGCTTGGCCCCATTATCACGAGCCTCATCCTCAGACTCATCAACAAGTTCACGTGTAGGTATCCGTTTTCTCAGCCGCCTTGATGATTTCCCAGTTTCATTCTTGTCACCAGCTGTGGAAGATTTTTGGCCCTTTTGAGAGAGAACAGATCCTGTCGAAGTTTTTCTTTTTCTGCCCTTTGAACTCTGAGAATCCCAATAAAAGAACACAAAAAGGTAGGACCAGATTAACATGATTGAGCATGATGTTTTATTTACTATAAATGTCTACAATGTTACCTCACTTCCAGGAATTTTAGGACCAGCCCCTGCTGAATGCACATCTCCAGAAGCAGCAGCATCTAAGTTAGCACTCTTTGCAAGGTCTTTATTGTTCACTGGTAATTCATAGGTAGGATCTGTAGAAGCAGAGTCACTGAACCTCACAGATGAGAAATCAAGAACTTCACCAGCTGGGAAAGCAGGAATCGAGTCCTCATCCATGTATTCAGTTTCAGATGGAAGCAAATGAGCATCCTGTGAACATGAAACGGACTCAACTGTGTCTGGATGGGGCACATCAAAGCTAGGTTTATCTTTGTCAGTATGTAGCTTGGATTGGGATGGGTTTTCTCCCATATCTTGCCCTGAAATTAACATGGAATCAATTAAAAAAACAAAAACCAGCAAAATAGTAGAACATACCATGCAGGCAGCTAATTGTTAACATACCAGATGCAAGGGTGGCCTTTGACAAAATATCTAGAGCTTCCAAGCCAGAAAAGGCCTCTACTTCCTAAAATGAGCCAAAGGTCAAACCAAACCAATCCAAGAAAAAATTTATAAAAGAATGCTGCAATAGTATTTAAAAGAAAGTAGAGATATTCACCTCTGGCTGCAACCTTCTATTATCAATCTGAAAATCTTGATCATTTTTACAGACATCAGCTTGCCTCCCACCCGCTTGATCTTCTGTCACGGAAAGAATAGGGTAAGTTTGATCTGGTGTAGGATCATAAACTGCAGCAGCTAAGTCAACAGAAGAAAGAATTGAAATACCAGGTTCCTCCCCTATGTCCTTGTTATTGGAAGCAGGAAGATTTTGTGCCTCTGAAGGAGAGAGCCGACCTTCAGCATCAGTATAAACAGGATATGATTCCAGGAACTTGTTCCCTGGGAGGGCATTCATGTTAACCTGAGGTTGGGGCTTACTTGCAGCACTCACTGTGAATAGAAAATAAGCAAAAGTGCTCAATAAGGTGAACATAAGCCAATGGAATCTTTCAGCAGGTAAACAAAGCTTTTCATCACTGACCTGTCACAGTGGCAGGCTGAGAGAGAAAATCATCAAGATATTCCAACCCAGAAAATATGTCTGCATTCTGAAAATAACAGAATTTATCATTCCTGTAGTTGCATCACAACAATATCAGGAAAAGAGATCAAATTTTTACCTCTCCTGTTGATTTTCCATAGCTAGAATTCCAATCACCATTGCCATCAGAAATTGCAACTTCTGAATGCAGAGCATCTATTGCATCAAGTGGACCTGAGGGGTTTACCATTACAGAGCTTCTATCATCATCACAGAATGTAACCCCTGAAAATGAACCCACATGTTCTATCAATGGCTCCTTAGCCCCAACCATCCCAGAAGTAGTTGAAGAAGGACCAACTGAATCCGTCAATCTATTACCTACAACATTAGCCGGCTGAACAGACTGTGCTGCATCTATGCCAATGGAGGCTAGTGTAACTGGTTTTTCCTTTATGACATCAGGGAGAGTGGTAGTGACTGATGCAGATGTTTCCTTCCTTGGTTGAGACTTGGCCTTGGGTTGAAACTTGCCACTACCCCTAACTGCACTAGAATTTAAAATCAACCACTTAACCCCTCATAAGCAAGAATACGACTTCATATACAAGAGATTGAAAATGGTGTGAAACAATTACTTACCATTGCTTGTGGCAGGCCCAGGAAGAATGTCATCAAATGGGTCCAAATCAAACCCCAGAGTGTCTGCCTAAAGCCAAAAGAATTCTCAGGGTAATAGAACATAGAAATCATGTAGATGCTACAACGATACCGGGAAAGAGAAATACAAAAGATTACCTCTCCCACTGATTTTCCAAAACTAGAGACCCAATCACCATTGCCATCAGAAGCAGCAACCTCCGAATGCAGAGCATCCGTGGAGCCCAAATCCTCCACAAGAAGTTGAGATGAGGGGTTCACTAGAAATGAGCTTCTGCTTTCATGAGGAAATTGAAGTTCTGAAGGAGAACCCTCGTAATTTTTCAATTTTTTCCCAAAGCTAGAATGCCAATCACCATTGCCATCAGATATAGCTCCTGGATGTGGAGCACCTGTCTCTGAAGGGGGAGCACCTGTGGTGCCCACATCCTCTCCAGAGGCAAAAACTTGGGACAGGGAACTCACTGATGCCAGACTTCTATTGTTATCAGTGAATGAAACTCCTCCAACCAAACCCTCATGGTCTTTCAAAGTATCTTTACTCCTACCAATCTCTGAGGTATCTAGAGATGAACCAACTGTGTCATTTAATCCATTCTGTATAACATCGATAGGGCGAAGAGACTGTGTTGTGTCTGAGCCAGTAGTGGTCGGCCTAATCATCTTTTCCTTTGTAGCATTAGAAATAGTTGATGGAACTGAGGCAGATGTTCCCTTTCTAGGTCGGGCTTTTGCCTTTGGTTGAAACTTGCCCCCAGCCCGAGCTGCAACAGCAATTTTGTATCAACCCACTCAACCCCTTGATTGGAAAATGGAGCCTAAATACAGAATTTTCACAGGAAGGGTAAAACTTACCATTGATAGCAGCAGGCTCAGGAAGCACATCATCAAGGGGATCCAAATCAAAACCCATGGTTCACCCAAAAAACCAATAGAATTATCGAAGCACACTGGTTGAAAGTTTCATGTGTCACAAGACTACAAGGAAGGTTATCAAACAACCCAATGCAGCACTGAATGGGCCTTCAAGAGAGCTGAAAATGACTCTGGAAATAATGAGCAAGAGAATAAAAGAGTTAAGCAGACTTTTTCCAGACCTACAAAAATCAACAGTTCATACAAATTTTCCATCCAAATTTCTCATACTAAGTACTCAGGAAAAACAACTCAGGTTTATGTTTTTTAAACCCAAATTCAAGCACATTTGATGCATGGTTATTAAAGGCACAAGATGCATTTCAGGTGTAATGGTTCCTTAGAGCACAAGCATGAGAAGTAGCCCATCAGTTCAAAGCCACAAAGAAGCACAGATTGCTACAAGTAAACTTATTTTCAGCAAGATCATTATTGAAGCAATGCTGGCATCCATGGTTAAATAGTATAGGGGTCCATGCAAGTAGGTTTCAATAATTTAGCAAGCTTTGAATTTTATTGGGAAATACTTCCATAAAGAGAGAAAAGGATGTGGCTAAGACTATATAGGAGCCCATTTGGTAAGCCTCGTGTGAAGGACTTCCATCATTATCATCTGGCAAACCATCACACAATGTCCATGTTTTCCTGATTTTCTTAGTTTTTCAGATATGACAATGAAAAGGAAACTTTTTCTGTTATGCGACCAAAAAAATGGTAGGACGCTAAAACCTGTTTGCTTACACATTTTAATAACCTGTTGGTGATGGTTGATCATTTTTGGAAAACATTAATATACTTGGTTCTATTCTCATAAAACAATTCTCACAGACAAATTTTTGAAAACAAAAACAAACGGCAGTTTCTGAAATTTTGTTATTTGAACCTAATAGTTGTTTTTATCTTATCTTAAGAAAATTCACCTCTTCGAGTCTTAATGGTGTAAATCTCTCAAACTTTAATTTCCCACCATGATTATTTTGAGAATTTGTTCTGAAAACGGGTAATTTTTGGAAGTTTTAAAATGTGAGGCGTTTGGGGTAATTCTTGTATAGATTTCTTAGAAAAAATTGGAAGCATGGAGAATAGGCAAGGAAAGGTGATTTTCATAGAGTGTTCTGAGATACAATTGGAATCATGCTGAATGGGTCAGGAACTTTGGCATTACGTATTCTTTTCTAAAGAAATTTGGCATTACATATTCTTCTCTAAAAATAGTTTATTATTTAACTCTTTTCATAAAAATAGTTTTTTATTTTATTTTATTTTATTTTATTATTATTATTATTATTATTATTTTTAAAGAAGAAACTGTTCTCGAAGAACAGAACCAAACAGGGCCATTGTTTTGCAGTCTTCAAAATACAAGAATGCAACCATCCAAAAATAACATCTCATCGTTTTGGTTTCTGCTACCCAACCGAGCCAAAATTCCCTTTCTTTTTATAGTTTTTTTTTTTGTTTTTCTTGTTTTCGGGGAATGCAAATCTAGGAAGAAACACGATTTATTGAAGGAACTGATCTGCAATTCATATCGATCATATAACAACTCCGATCATAACCCTAAGCAGTCCATCACGTATGTTATTCATTTTGTGGTCCTCTGGCAAATGTTCGACTTCCGAAACTCCGAGTTCAATGCATACAATTATCAGTTTAAACTTTAAACTACATCATTGAATTTTGAGAGAGAATACCTGTGCGAAGAGCCGAAGTAAGAGGACCGCTGAAGAGAACAGAGACAACAACGCCGAACTTGAATCGAAGCTATGGACTAACTTGATGTTATCTCCTTCTCCAATCGACGAAGAATGAGGATGAACGGCTTAGGGTTTTCAGAGACACAGCTGAAATTTGGAGAGAGGGAGCGCGAGGATGACGACGACGGTCGGATTTTGATTTTGTAGAAAACCTAACGAAAAAACATATACATACGTGTGTGGGGGGTAGAGAGGGAATATAAAAATAAATAAAATCATAATTAAAAACCAAAAAATAAAAATAAAATAAATAAAATTTTATTATTTTTCATTTTTTTCATGCCAAACGAGATTTCTTTTTTCCAATTAAATAGATTTTTCTTAGAGTAAAACCTCCAAACGGTTTTGTGTATAAAATTTTCTTAAATAATTGAAACTTTATTACAATAATAAGTACTTCTTATTTATTGTTTAATAATTACAAAGACAAAAATTTAAATGACATCAAATTAAAAATCAAAATTAGTAGTTAGCATATTTTAAAGGGAAAAGCGGTTTCACTTACTAATTTAAATAAATATAAAAAAAACTTTAATTTTATAAATCAAATTTATTTTCGTTTATTTAAAAATATTTTAAAATATATGTATTTATAATTATTTCATGAGATGACTCTTTTACTTTTACTTGTGAGATTAATCAATAAAATAATAAAAATTTAAAAACTTAAAATATAATTAAAATTAAAAAACTTTAAAGATAAAAATATAAAAGTAAAATATTAACTTTCATTAAGTATAAAAGTAGAAAATGTAAATATAAAGAGTTGAAAATACAGTGGCAATCAAATTTTATTTTTTTTAAGTATTTTATTTTATTTTATTTTTTATTTTATTACTGATGTCCACTAACAAAAAATTTATTTAAAAATGACTTAATTTATATAATATATGATATAAAATCATTATTAATTATAAAATTATAAATATTTTATTTATTACTTGATGATTCTAGATGATTTTTCCATAATAATTTGTATCTTATATATATAATAAAAATTTATAATATATTTATTTGTAATATATTTTATCAAATTAAAATAATAACTTTTTTTTTTTTTAATTTTATTTAATATTATCGAGTAAAAAGGCATTTTATGAAACAATTATATGACTTATGAAAAAGTATATGTATTTTTAAATAGATAAAAATAAAACCAATTTATAAAAGTTCGGTTCTTTTCTATATTTTTTTAAATTATCAAGTCATAACCCACTTTTCCCTATTGAATGTATTTGAAAAATTCTACTTCAAAATTAAAGTTGATTCTAACCGAACTTGAATTAGTATTTATAATTCATTTCCCTCGGTTGAGAATCTTCCAAGTTTGGGCTCATTTGATGAAGGCCCAACTCTCCATCATCATGGAGTTCTGTGATTCAAATCCATTTTCAGGGCCCAGTGTAACTGGGCTGCAAAATGCATGTTCAAGTTCAGATTTGAGCTGGGTCCAAGCCTCCTGGTCTTTCTTCAACTCGATTTTAAGTCCATTAACAATAGGCCTCTCAAAAAGGATTATCAGTAATGGAATAAAGATTTCAATCACAAATCCATACCCAAAATACACCACATAAAAACAAATGACTCCATGATTAATTAAAAAAATTAAATTAATTTTTAAACTCTAAATACTATGAAACTATTGATTTATTAACTAATTAAATAATTAATCATTATAAAATTTTATTATTATAATAAATTCTTATGTTTTGAAATATTTGAAAATATGCTAAACTAGCTTTTAAATATTTTTATCTTAATTGTATGAATTAAGAAGAAACTTAACTGGGTGTTTAGTAGACCAACTTAATAACATAAAGTGACTTAATAATTTAATTTAAGTTATTAAGTAAATCAAGTATATTTGATAAAATAACTTAATGACATGACTTAAAAGTGAAAACAACTTTAAGAAATAAATAAAAATAATTTATTTATTTTTAAATCCATATCTTCATTTTACCTTATTACCCTCATTTACCTTACTTGTTTCTACGATCTCATTTATTACTTTAGACCTTTGTTATTACTTGACCTTTTTTTACCATAGTTATAATTTATGATAATAAATATATCAACTCGATAATTTATAATAAATTTTAAGTTAATTTTATCAAATTATATGTAAAAATTAAATAATAAATTTTAATTCAATAACGTAAATATAATTTAACTTAAAGTCAACTTAAGTCATTAAATAATAAGTATTAAGTTTTACTAACATCCTCTCACGATATATTTTAATAAAGATTTTCAAAATTAATCATTTTGGTGAGAAATAAAAATTAATTTCTCAAAACCTAGAGAGTATTGGTAGATGTTTTACTTTTAATGAAAAAGACATTTGAAAGGATGCCCCAGAAAGGTCACTCCTTTCTTTTAAGGTTGATGCTTCCCTCTCAATCACAAAACAAATACAAATTATTGTCTTGGTGGAAGTGCTTTTTAAAACCATATAATTTAATAGCTTTTAGAATAAAAAAAAAACATTTAAAAATATTTTTAACCCAAAGTTTTTGTGTTCTCAAAACAATGTTTTTACTTTTTGGAGAACAATTTTAAGTTGTCTTCTCTTTGTATTTTTCTATAATTTTTAAAACAACTAAAATATGTTTTTATAAAACAATGTACCCTTAGAATAATTGATGATCTGTTTTTTTATTTTATTCTAAAAAGGCAAAAGACTATTTTTCACCAATGCTCCCAAACATAGTTTTAGAGTATATATGGTTTTCGAAAAATATTAAAGAAATGAAAAAACAAAATAGTTAAGGTTATGTTTGGATATCAGAAAGGAAATGTGACAAAAGAAAATAAAAAAATAGATTGAAATTCAATAAATTAATTTTATATATTGCTTCAAACTTTTTTTTTTCACTTATTGAATTCTTATATATAAATATTAAATAATTAAAAAATATGTAATTTTTAAAAATAATTTTAATTATATTTAACTTTTTTTTGCATTTTTTATAATAAAACTAAACATAAAAAAAATCATTTTCCTTAACATTTTTTTTTTCTTTCTTTAATACTTTATCGGAACTAAACATAACTTAAGAAAAATAATTTTCTCATATTTGTTTCATTATGAAAAATATAAAAGAAAATTATATATAATTAAAATTTGTTAAAATTGTATGCATTCTAAAATTAGGGGGGAAAATAAGTTAAATTAGTTTGAAAAAACTACATAAGAATAATATAAAAAAATTTCCACTTTTACTTTATATTTTCTTTTGCATTTTTTTTCAAAATTTTTGCGAACCAAACAAAGTCTCAAGCTACGTTTAGTTCCCAGCAAGAAAAGAAAAAAAAAACACTAAAGAAAATAATTTTTTCATATTTTGTTTTATTTTAAAAAATAAGAAAGAAAATCAAATATCATCAAAATCGGTTAAAAATTTATAAATTTTAAAATTATCTGATATTTATATAATAAGGGAGGATAAGTAAAATAAATTTGTAGAAGGATATAAAAATAATTTATTGACTATGGATATTTTTTTTTTCATTTTTTCTCTTTATTTTTTTCCCTCAAATTTTATGAGAACCAAACACAGTATTATGAGTGGAATCAAGAATTCGCATTCGAGCAGCGAAATAATTTTTGTAATTTTACATTTAATGGAGGGAAAAACCCTAATAATTTTCAAGGTGGAAGCCGGATTCCTTCCCCACCCCAATCTCTTTATGTATAATTTCCAAAAAAAGCCCACATGGTTGTTACCTTGAGAGCAAAGGCAAGTTGCAGATTGGGACATGGCAGAAACAGCAAGCTAAATGCATTGTAGGCAGCCAAGAATGCTTCAAATTTGACAATGATGGCCATGGGTGGCTGGTGGGTGGTGACTCCCTGTCTCCCACGCTTTCTCTCCATGTACTCTCCCCGCTCCTGTCCTCACGTGAAAATAATGTTCATATTTTAATTTTTTAACACAGTTGAAAAGATTTGAGGGTATCAATTCGGTACTTACTGAAATAATAAAATTTAGATCGTTGGATTATATACAAAATGCGACATGTCTTCATCGATTCTAATTTGATGCGGTAACAAGATTGTCATGTCGGGGAAAAAGTTTTTGAAATTACATAAATATGAATTTCTTTTAATTTTATAAGCGTGTTTTAAAATGAAGAGAGTTTATTTGATTTAAAATAAATAATATTTACACAGTTAAAATTAGGTCATTATAAATGATATCAGCGCAAATCCCGATCTCGTGAGGGGTATCTATTTGTTAGATTTTATAATCCCATGAATATAATAAAAACATTGTATTTATGCTAGATGATTGTGATGTATTATTATATCAAATAAGAAAAAAAGTATTTAAAATTATATAAATATATTTATAATAGACAATATTTATATGATGGGAACGTGAAATTAAAAGAAAAAAAAAACGGTTATTTACTTGGTCAAGTTTCTATTGTTGTTATGCAAAACAAAAGTTTTAAAATTGTTCTCTATATTGTTAAAAATTTCTCCAAGCGTTCCATGAAAAATATTTAAAATTTGTCCTACTTGGAAAATTGCTTCCATATATAAAGAATAGAAACGTTTTCCGAAAAGTGCCAAACAGGCCCTAGTGTCTGTGGAGGTCGTGAATCATGATGAAGTAGTGTTTTTTGGCACCACCTTCACCTTTTCTCAATCAGTGCAGGTTGGTTTTCTAGGCCAAGGCCATACCAATAATTAAATCTAGCTTTTCATTCAAACCCAATTTCTATTAAAAAAAAAAAAAAAAGGAAAAAAATTCCCACTATTTTCATGATTCCTTTGAAGATCTTCTTCTTTCAAAATTTGACTGTAGAATACTTGTTCAACCCTTAGATTTTAAGGGTTATAATCGGTATTTCACTTAAAAAGCGATTTTTAAAAAGTATTAATCATGAAACGACTTTCCATATAACTTTTCGGATAAGTCAAGAGAAAAAAGCGTCATGAAAAACATTGTGTTATTTGAAAACTTTTTTTTTTGAAAATAATTTTGTTTTTTTATTTATAAAAGCAAAATTTTCCATTTAAAAAATATTTTTGATAACTTTTTGACAATATATATATTTATAATTTGTTCTAAAATATGTTTATTTTTAGTAAAATGTTCTAAATAATAATTAAAGATACGAAGAATATTTTGAAAAAAAGAAGATGCTATTTTTCATGTTAAAGTACTCTTAACAAAAATTTGTTACTAAAAACAATAAAAATAACAATTATTCTTGAAAACGGTTTTTTAAGTTCTATTTTTTAAAAACATTTCCAAACATCTTCAAGTATGATTTTTCACATATACATATTTGTGAAAAATAACAAGTGTGATTTCTAGCGTTTCTACCATAACCCTAATTCCCAAATTTTAAAACTTTCTAATTTTTCATAAATAAAATAAATAATTAAGAAAACATACTTTGATTCGTGAGATTGATTTTGAAAATAAATTATTTTCGGACAAATTAGAAAAAAATTGGTTTCTCTTTTAACCCTTTTAGTTTGACATACATTTTTTATGGAGATAAAAATATATGAAAAAATGTATTTTCAAAAAATCACAAAATAGAAATTCAAATTTATAAAATATAAATTTCAAACCATTATCTAAAAATAATTAATATTTCATACACTTTTTTGGTCAAATATATTACATTTGACCATTTAAGTACTACCTTTCAATTATATAAACATATTAGGATTTAAGAAAACAAAGGAAAATAGGGGATTTGGATTGAAGAAAAACAGAGGACTTATTATTCACATTGTTGAAAACTGGTTACAAGATCTTCTTTAAATATAAGCTTATAATAGATTGTGAAACTACCTATGAAACTATTTTCTTAACTTCTAACAGACTAACTACTCTAATGTTAACAACCCCCCTCAAACTCAGAGTAGCTAAGTCTTCTACTTTGAGTTTGTTTCTTAACAAAGGAAATTTAGAGTTGGAAATGGGTTTTGTCAAAACATCTGCTATTTGATCTATTGAAGGAACATGTTGCACCAGAACCTTCTTCTGTAGAACTTTCTTTCTGACAAAGTATAGATCTAATTCAACATTCTTTGTCCTAGCATGCAATATAGGATTTGGTGCAAGTTGTACCGTACTCAAATTATCACACCAAATTATAGGTATTTTAGTTGTAGCTACCCTTAACTCCTCAAGTAAAGAAGTTAACCAAGTTAATTCTGCCACAATGTTTGCAAGACTTTTATATTCAACTTCTATAGATGAACGAGAAATAGTATGTTGCTTCTTAAAGTACCATGACACCAAGTTTTCACCAAGAAATACACAATAACCAGATGTAGATCTCTTGTCATCTGGATCCGTGGCCCAATCAGCATCACAAAATCCCACCAAGTTCAACTGAGATGATCTTCTAAAATGTAGGCCATAATCCAAAGTTCCACTCAAGTATCTTAGTATTCTCTTGACTGCTTTACAATGAGATTCAAGTGGATTTTGCATGAATTGACATACCCTATTAACACAATAGGAGATCTCTGGTCTAGTAATAGTTACATTTTGCAAGACTCCAACTATGCTTCTATACAACTGTCCGTTCTCTACAGGATCACTTCCATAAGCAGATAATTTGAGTCCACTAGTCATTGGTGTACTGCTACTCTTGGCAAACTGCATCTTAGCTTTGCAAAGTAAATCCTTGATGTACTTAGTTTGAGAGAGATGAAGTCCTTCAGTTGTATGCCTTACTTGAATGCTTAGAAAATAGTTTACTTCACCAAGATCTTTTAAAGTAAAGCTCTTATTCAATTGATTGATGATAGTTTGAACTTCTTCACTGTTGCATCCAGTAACTAATATGTCATCAATATAGACTAGAATAAATATAGTATGAGTAGTAGTAATCCGAATAAACAATGATTGATCAAATCTAGCTGTGAAGAATCCAAAGGCAATGAGAGCATTACGTAGTTTCTCAAACCAAGTTCTAAGGGCTTGCTTTAATCCATATAAGGATTTGTGTAATTTGCATACCAAATGAGGTTGCTTAGGATCCACAAATCCAGGAGGTTGTTCCATGAATACCTCTTCCTGTAAGTCTCCATTTAAAAATGCATTGTTAATATCCAATTGCCTAACAACCCAATTCTTTGCTAAGGCAATAGTTAACACCACTCTGATAGTTGTTGGCTTAACTACAGGGCTAAACGTTTCATTGAAGTTGAAACCAGCTACTTGATGAAAGCCTTTAGCTACTAACCTGGCTTTATACTTGTTAATTGTCCCATCGGAATTTTCTTTGACCTTGAACACCCATTTGCATCCAATTGCTTTTCTTCTATTTGGTAGAGACACTAAGGACCATGTTTTGTTTCTCATAAGTGCTAAGAATTCATCTGTCATAGCTGCTTTCCATTGTTCTTGTTGCAAAACATCAACAACTGAGCTAGGTTATAGTGTTGTAGCATAAACCTTTGGCTTGGAGATCCCATTTTTTGACCTGGTTACCATACTGTGAGTGTTTCCACTAACTTGGGCATGTGCTGGAATAGAAGAGCCCACCAAAATCTGTTCAACAAAAGGTTTAGTTGTCTTTCCCTGAGTAGCAATAGGTTCGGTTGTCTTTTCCAAATAAGTTGACGAATTGCAACCATTGTCAACAAGAGAACTTTTTTTACCAATATGTGTTTCAGCATGTGTTTGGGACCAATTAGGTAGATGACCATTAGAAAATGGAAGAAAATTAGGAGGTAATGGTGAAGAACCTGAAATTGATGAGATGTTTGGTGCTTGTGAGGCTAAAGATGTTTGTGATGAATTTGAATAAGAGAATGGGAAATAGTGTTTATAAAAAATAACATCTCTAGAGATAAAAATCTTGCCATTTGTGTCTAAGCACTTATAGCCTTTATGATTCAAGTTGTAACCAAGAAAAGTACATTGAGTTGATCTAAAATTGAGTTTATGCTTGTTGTAAGGTCTAGTATTTGGATAACATGCACATCCAAACACTCTAAACATAGAGTAGTCCGGAGATGAGTGAAACAAGACTTCCAAAGGAGTTTTCCAATGTAAAACTGAAGTAGGCAACCTAATGTATAAGAAAACAAAAGCTCTAAAGGCCTCATCCCAATATTTTAAAGGCATAAAAGCTTTAGCTAATAAAGTAAGACCATTTTCTACTATGTGAAGATGTTTTCTCTCTGCAACTCCATTTTGTTCATGAGTATGAGGGCAAGAATTTCTATGAATTATACCATGAGACATTAAAAGATCAGTAAAAGCTCTATATTCTCCTTCCCAATCAGTTTGAATAGCCTTTATTTTATAACCAAACTACAACTCAACTTGTGTCTTAAAATTTGTGAAAGTTTGAAGAGCATTTGACTTATGCTTTAACAAAAAAATCCCAGTGAAACGAGATAATGCATCTATAAAGCTGATGTAATATCTATAGCCACTAGATAACAACATTGAAGAGAGTCCCCATAAGTCAGAGTGAACCAATTGTAAAGGTTTTGTGTAGGTTGTATTAGACAATCTAAAAGGAAACTTATGAATTTTACCAAGGCAACAAGTTGAACAAAAAGAATGAGAATTTGAATCATGAAGAGATATTTTGCAATTTGTGAGTACAACTTTTACAACTTTCTCAGAAGGGTGACCTAATCTATCATGCCACAAATCATACAATGAACAAGAATAAGAGAGAACATGTACATGTAAGGCAATGATAGATGGTGTTGGAATTGGGACCTTTGAGGAAGACAAAGGAGGCTGCAACTGCTGGTTGAGATGAACTTGAATGTGGTCAAAGACATATAATCCATTTTTAAGCTTTCCTTCCAGTAGCACAGTTTTGGAAGTCTGATCTTTCACAAAACAAGAATGTGAGTGAAATTAAAAGAAAACATCATTATCATGGGCGAACTTCGAAACACTAAGTAAATTTTTTGTTATAGTTGGGACATGTAAGAGTTGCTTAAGAGAAAGAATTTTAGAAGTATAAGGAAATGAAAAGATAGACTTACCAACATGCTTAATAGATAAACTCATACCATTTCCAATATGAACTTGATCTGATCCATAATATTCAACCTTAGTCATCAGGTTTGTAGCATTAGAAGTAACATGGTTGGAAGCTCCCGAGTCAGGATACCAATTGGTATCATTGACAACTTGTGGTGTAGCAACCATGGCTGTCATTTGGCCTCCTGCACCTTGTAAGTGGCTTTTAACAGAAGACTATTGATTCTGGAATTGAGATGGTCCTACGAAACTCTGATCAAAACGATAATAATAGTTCATCACCACATGCCCAATCTTTCCACAAAGTTGACATTGAGGTTTGTTTTGAGACCAAAAGCCTCTCCCACCAAATTGATATAGGTACTATATTTCTTTAAGTGCATGAAACTTAAATTATTTTTAAAAAATTTATATTTTATAATTATTTTTACATGAGCATGTGAAAATTCACTTTTTCCAAACTATATATATATATATATATATATATATATATATATTATGTTGGGGTAGAGAGAGGATTAAATTTGTAAGGAAAAATATAATACTTATATCATTGAAAATGTAGTACCTTGTACTAAAAAAAGTGCATGAAATGAAATTTATGTTTTATAAACTCGAGTTTGTGGTTTTTCCCTTATGAGTATAATAGGATCTCATTTTTTTCTTATGTTCCATCAATTCGAACGGTTATTTAGATAACATCTCCTCGACCCATCAATAAGATTTTAGCAATTAATATTGTTGACCATAATTATATTTTAAATCAATTAAAAGATAATTAATAATAAAATAAGCCCATCATAATTATATTTTAAATTAAATAAAAAATAATTAATAATAAAATAAGCCACGTGGAAAAAAAAACTAACATATATACTTGCAAAATTTCAATTATTAAATTCCTAGATTAATATCCAAATAATTCAAGGTCTATAAAAAGGGGATATGGTACATTTGTGGCATCTCCACCATAGATCACCCATTCAATAATATAATCATAAAATAATAATAATAAAAAAAAATTGAAATTGAGTAACATGGTCCATTAGAAAACCAATTTGGCATATAGTACTACAAGATCTCTTGAGAATATCACAAGGGTGGACAGACCAATTTGCAGAGAAGTGGATTCTCATTGTCTCCAAATTCAAAGACAAATTAGCCCTCCAAATCTCAACCATTTTATCAAATTACCATGACCATTTCAGACAATTCCAACATCATCACCCCGTCAAACCAATTAAATTAACATTATTGTAAATATTTTTCTAAATATTATAGTCCGTCACTCCCAGCTACCACTCCTTCAAGTTGAAGACTCTCAAAAGGCAATTTAATTTATTTTTAATTTAATTAAATAATTTATTTTATTTTAATTTAATAGTGGCCTACATCCCTAGATGCCCTCCATACAATTTCAGGTGGTGACACTTGCGTTAGAATATCATGTCATTTCATTTCATATCAAATCATATTCCAAAGTACAAATACTATGCAAGTTTCTTATACGACGTCGTATTGAGGGGCACTCTTACTCCATTTTAATTAAATTAATGCAAATTTGTAAATATGAAATTATTGTAAAAAATAAAAATACATAACAAATAACATTTTACCAAAATTTGGTGTCTAAAATTAATTTTAAAAAAATTATTAATATTAAATTAAAATATTAGACATGAGATGTAAATATTTTTTATAATTAAAATAAATTTAATTTATTTACTTAGCTTTCCTCATTTTTTAATTTAAAATATATAGTTTTTTTTTTAAAAAAATTTATACTAATTTCTATTTTTATTTCTATCTCAAACAAATAAACCCATTTTTAAAACAAAAATAAAATGCCACCTGACCACAAAGATAATATTAAAAAATTGTGCCACATGACACATCTCTCTCTCTCTGTATATATAAAATTAAAAAAAGAGAGAAAAAAAAAAAAAAAAAACCCTGTCACTATGCAATCTATGATAGTGGTTGCAACCAGCTGGATCTGGGCAGTTGTGGAGTTTTCTTCCCCACCCCACATGTCCCATCATCTTTCCCAACATCTTTTTCTCAGAGTAGATTCCAAACTCCTTTTTTTTTCTCCTTTAATTTTCCTTCTCAGTCTTTTATATAGTTTTTATTTCAAATTTTCATATTTTTTTACATAATTTTTGTAGTCACCTGTTGTCCCCCTATTGATCTATAAATTCCATCCAGAACACACTCACAAGCCTCTTCTCCTCCTCCTCCTCCTCCTCCTCCTCCACCAGTCCCTTACCAGTCTTCATCATAGATGTATTTCGTCTGTTTTTTCTTCCAGGGTATTGTATTGGATCCATAGTCAATCTTCTATGGTTCTTGGTTTCTGGGTTGGTTTGTTTTGCTGCTCCAGTTTTTAGTTCTCTTGCAAAATTTTCAGTTTCTTGCTCATAGCTTGAAAGATTTTCTACTTTTGTCTTCTGGGTTGGAGTTTTTGTGACTGTTTCAAGCTTCAATCCACAAATTTTCTCAGGAAAAATAGCTTTTTTTCGTCTTAGAAGTCCACCTTCATGCTCAACATTTTGTTCTTGATGTTTGAGATTCATGTCTCCAATTCTCAGTGAAATTCTTCTTTTGGGGTTTATGATAAATTCTACATTCAGACGCAGGACCCACTTAGTTCAGTCATTCTCAGTTGTGTTCCTCTACTGGTTCTATTACATTTCATGATTTTGCTCTCAAATTGGCTCTGATAATTAGGTATTAATATATAGCTATATATTACTGTTATCTTTTAAGTACTAGAGTTAATCAGTGTCTGGGTCCTGCTAAATCTCTCTCTTTGAGGCTTTGAACCTAAGATTAATCCCAAAACTGCATAATTTTCTGAGTTTTCATGGCTTCCTCCAGTGGCACATCTTCAGGGTCAACTTTGCTTCAGAACTCTGGTTCTGAAGAAGATTTGCAGGCTTTGATGGATCAGAGAAAGCGGAAAAGAATGATTTCCAATAGAGAATCTGCAAGAAGGTCAAGGATGAGGAAGCAGAAGCACTTGGATGATCTAATGGCTCAGGCTGCTCAGCTGAGGAAGGAGAACAACCAGATTATCACAAGCATGAATGTCACCACCCAGCATTACTTTAACATTGAGGCTGAAAATTCAGTACTCAGAGCTCAATTCTCTGAGCTCAGCAACAGACTGCAGTATCTGGTTGAGATCATAAATTTCTTGAATACAAGCAATGGTGGCTTTGAAAGTGGGGAGCCCTGGACCCTTCCTGAGCCTACCACTTCTGACAGCCTCATGAACCCTTTGAGTTTGCTATATTTGAGTCAACCCATCATGGCTTCTGATATCTTTCAGTACTGATCTTTATGAGCGTCTGGGTTTTCAAGAGAGAGAGAGAGAGAGAAAAAAAAAAAAAAAAAAACCAAATCTCCATCAAAGGATGGTAAGGAATAAGCATATGGGTAATCAGTTCATGGTCTGTAAAAATAGGGTTGCCATATAAAATATGGACTTAAGAACTATAAATGTACTTGGTCTCTCTGCTTTATATATAATAATATCAGTTGAATTCCTGTCTTGAACTGTTCATCTTGCACCAGTTCTTCCATTACAACATCTGTGTTTTTGTGTATGTTCAAGAAATTCTCCATAATCAAGTTTTGTTATCCTTCTTGACAGTGATTCATGGTCCTACTTCCTCTGATTTTCCTGGTTTGTCAGATGAGTTGGTGACTGTTCATGGAGTTTTCACTTTGATCTTCATTAGATATAAGGACTTCTAACCTTCCAGGCTCTTTAACCCACAAATCTCAGCCTACTTTCTCAAGGAGGTTGATGCCAAACAGTCGTGTTGACTGTTGAGTAAAACTCAGAAAATGGAGGAGTAAACTAAGGCTATGTTTGGTTATCAAAAAATTTGAAGAAAAATATAAGAGAAAGAAAATAAAGAAGAGAAGTAAAAGGAAATAAAAAGTTAAAAAAGAAAAAGAAAAAGATTTAAAGTCTTCAAACTCGTTTCCCTTATTTTAAGTCTTTGATATAAAATTTAATAATTTGAAAATATAAGAGTTTTAAAACAAAATATGAGAAAATTATTTTCTTAACATTATTTTTTCTTTAGCACTTCTTTGGGAACTAATAACCTAGTGTTATGTTTGGTTCTTGAAAGATTTAGGGAAAAATGTAAAAGAAATAAAATAAAGAGAAAAAATATAAGGAAAGAAAAAACGAAGAAAAAGAAATTTGAAGTTAATAAATTATTTTTATATACTACTTTAAACTCATTTTGCTTATTTTAACTTATTGATATAAAGATAAAATAATTTGAAAAGGCATAAGTTTCTAACCAGTCTTAATTATATTTTATTTTCTTTGTTATTTTTCATAAGACAATCAAACAAAAGAAAATTATTTTTCACAACATTTTTTTTCTTTCCTTGAGACTATGTTTGACTCCTAGAAATTTGAAGGAAAATACAAAGAAAATAAAATAGAGAAGACAAGTAAAAGGAAAGAAAACATGAAAGAAAATAACAACAAATTATTTGTATATGCTTTTTCAAACTCATTTAACTTATTTTCCACTATTATATAAAAATTAAATAATTTTAAAATGTATAAATTTTAAATTAATTTTAATTATATTTGGTTCTTTTTTTGTATTTTCTAAGATGAAACCAAACATCAAAAAATTATTTTTCTTTGTATTTTTTTTCTTTTCTTAGTACTTTTATGTAACCAAACATAAGAAAATACTAAAGAAAATCAAATATAATTAAAATTAATTTAAAATTTATATGTTTTAAAATTATTTAATTTTTATATCGATGAGTCAAAATAAGTGAAATAAGTTCGAATCAACAAATAAAAATAATTTATTGACTTTAAATCTTTTTTTATTTTATTTTATGTTTTTTCACTTTTTATTTCCTCCTACTTTTCCACTCTATTTTCTTCCCGGAACCAAACATAGCATAAAGGAACAAGTTGATTGAAGATTAAGATATGTTAAAACTCAAATGCTACATGAGTATGAAGATGAAAAGTGGAAAAAAAGGAAGGGGCCCATGATCTTGCAGAGGAGAAGTGTTGTTGTAGTAGTGGAGTAAAGCCCACGTGCAGGGAACCATGTTTTGAAAACAAGTACTAGAACACATGATGCCTCAGAAAAAAAGCTAGAAAGAGTAGTCTATTAGTTTTATAAGATCTGCCTGCACTATTGCCCAAAAATAATACTTAATGAGACAGCAAGTATGTTTTGGGAAGAAATAAACAACTTCAACTTGTCTACAACAGCATTTCAAGGTATAGAATTCATCATTGATGGAACTTGGAGCATTAAAAATGAACTCTAATATCTGAGGTATATATGCATTCAATGAAAAGGCAATAGAAATAATCCAAGTCTTTCAGATACCGAAACAAAGCAGAGTATGTCCACAGAGGAATACTAACTACCTCAAAGGGCAAAGGAAAAAAAATAACTTGAAACTTTCCATGTGCAGAAAGAGCCAATGGTACAAGGCAAATGGGCTCCAACTCGATTTTTATAGAGAAATGGAGGCTCTGGTTTTCTTAAGATTCCAATAACTTTTGTACTTCCATCTCAAATAAAGAAAGCAAAAACAAAGCAATGTGATTAAAGATTCTTTGCAAAATTCAATCTCCCACTTGTCCTAATGCCTCATTTTTACTTCTATAAAATACAAGACATTATAAGGGGACAAGAGCTGTCATGTTTTAGTCACAATTTCATGCATATAATCATAGTTTCGTAAGCGCTCATGTCACTTACTTTCCTTGACCCTTTTCAAGCGTAGCACGTAAGGCAATCGATGATCGCCCACCACAAGCAAAGCAGCACGCCCATTTGTAATGACCATCTTGCCATTCTATCAGGTTAGCCTGAAAAAATTGAAATCAGTAGACAGCATAACATAAAACGTGGCATCTAAAGTTGAAACGAATTAAAGAAAATTTTTCCAGGCCTCCTGTATCACATGATATGGTGTTAGGTAATGAAATACAAGACCTTCACAGTGTGTTCTAGATCAATCAACTGATGTCAATCCCCTGCCAAATATGCATTAGATATGGGTGAAGCAAATATATGGTGCTTTCACTTTAATGATCGATGCTTACACAAATGGCATGAATTGTGTAGAAATCAGATCAATAAGTCTTATAGCTTTTGCAGTTAAAAAGAAAAATTTGGCCTAAGCAATAATGGTGATCTATGGTACACAAAGGTAGGTAGGCATGACTTATCTTAAGTAAACAGGATTTGACGGAGAGCTAGTAAAGAAAGCAATCTCAAAATCTTAAAAGCAATAAGCATAAGAACCCGCTTTGAAATTTTTTATTATATTTAGCATCGAGAATAACTTTTTTAAGATCCTTTCTTATACTAAGAAACTTATCTTTCTGTGTCTTTTCTCACTCCTTTTTTTTTTTAAATGGTTTTCCCCTCTTAGTTTCCTCACCTTCTGTTTTTATAGGTGCCCATATTCCTCCACTTTCATACAAATAAAACAAAGATGGATGGAAAGAAGGCAATGCCTATCTTTTCTTTAGCTCCATAGAATACCTGAAACAATAGGGAGTTAGTCAAGACCGTCATAACTACCAAGGGGCTGATCATAATTGTATGTATTTTAGGTTTGTTTGGCATCAGGGAAAACGAGGTCAAATCATTAAAGAAAACTTAGGTAACCAGTGAGTTTGCAGAGCAATAAGAATGAAATTTGTTGAAACCAAGTTCTGTGCTGTACAAAGTCAAAGAGTAACCATTCTTATATATTCTGTTGTAGGAAGTTGCTTTCCTGGAAAAGGGAACTTTGCTCATGATTCCTTTCTTTTTCCTTGATATGTAGAGTGTTTTTTTCAGCTCTTACATGGAATTGAACCTGGAACTTCACCCTCCCCAACCCCAAGCCTTGCCCCACTTGAGCCTGGCCACAAGGTGTACTTTCCCCATGATTTATTTGTCTTGCATGCTTCACATACCACAATGTCATAGCATATTGGTGGGATAATAATAATGTTACATGTCAAAGACCAAATGATACATGCTTCATCCAATAAAAATAAAACATTTCTAGTCTAATTATTTTGTAGAAACAATTGGAGTATCGATTGACCTAAAGATTTTAGGTTATTTAACTCATAGGAACCAATAAAGTTTCGACAAGTAACATGTGCATAGTATTTATAATAATTTAAAGATTTTAGATTATTTGACTCCCTTTTTGAGCTAATTAATTTTCGACAAGTAACATGTGCATAGTATCTGTAATGACTCTGAGCCCGTCCCATTCTTCTGCCACTATATGCTTTGTATATCAGGAAAAAGTACTAAACAACAGGTAAAGTAAGAAGTCGGTGAGTTTAGGCATGGTGGTCTCCAATCTTCTGCCTGAAAAAATTGAAAAGAAGAAAAAGGTGGTAGTAATTTTCTAATAGGCCCATCATCAAAATATAAAGAGGGAACAAAGATGAGCCAATCTCCTGTCCTACCTTTTTCTTTTTGGATTTGATTGCATGCTAGAAAAAGAACTGCAAGGACATTAGTTAAGGGATGGTGAAGAGCATGTGGCCAGCCATGCAATTGAATGGCTCACATGAAATGAGGAAAAGTGATCTTTCCTTGTTTTGTTTAGTGGGGGAATTACCATTTTTAAATCAAATCTTATTTGAGTAAAGCAACAGCGATGATGTTAGCCAGGAATTGATGAAGAACTTTGTTGCCTCTTTAAGATTTGATCATGACAATCAGAGAATCACAAAAAAGAGAGAGAGAGAGAGAGAGAGAGAGAGAGAGAAATAAAGGAAGAGCTTAACTTGAGAGTATTGTCTCACTGGTTGAATATTGATGGTGGGTGGAGAGAGCTTTAGCAACACAATTAAATATTCAGAGAGTGAGAGAGAGAGAGAGAGGTTATTACTTCACGGGTAAGAGAATAGTCCTAAGTTCATTTCTCTTGACACCACAAGCCTTGGTTTGATACCACTCCCTGACTGATAAGGTAGTCAAGGGAGAACAGTATATGTTAAGATCATCTAAATACAATAACAAAAAAGTGAACATGTTATGCTTACATCACTCAGCCAATACAATGAGAAAGGAAGAGAGAAAAGGTCATCAAGCCAATGCAACTAAAAAGAAAGAAAAGCAAAGCAATCAGTATCACTTTTCTATTCTTCTGCTTAATTATATGTCAAAGTGGGACTTTTAATGCTTACTAATTATACATTGATCCTTAAATATTAACCTCATAGCAGTTTTGAATCAAATTGAATTTACAAGTCTATTCTCCTTTAACAAATTTTTGCAAAATACAACAATAAAAGAAAAGTTTTGGAATATTTGGTTCTTTTAAGCAAATATTTGGACACAAAAGCAGAAAGTCGGTTGAAAAAAGTCAATGAAGTCGGTTGTCAAAATTCACTCATTAATTCAGCAACTTGGACAAGCTAAGGTCCCTAAGGGAATTGGTTTTCTGGAAATTCACAGATTGAAAACTATTCCACTAACCTTGGTTATATCCTTCAGTAAATTTAAAACAGCTGGCACACATGTCAAAAGCCATGCCAAGATGGAATCAGATACCCATGTTTATCAAATTACCACTCTTAAAACAGTCCAAATATCATTGATATAACCTTCTATTGCAAATTTGCACAGCTTCTTTCACCACAAGGGTATCCGTTGATATAAGCTATTTTCACCCCTAAAAATTTTATGGTGGACAAAAGTACTAAAATTTCTATCATCTCCTAATTGGTGTGACAGACAAGGAAAATCAGGTTCAAGCCAATTTAACGCTAGATATATACTTCTCATTAACATATCGTATGGTTGGTTATATGCCACTCGCCCTAGAAAAGCATCACAGTTTAAATATTTGTCTTTTGTCCAATTATTTGAGGATCTCAGAGGCCCAAGCATGGTCTGGAAAAGCCACAAAAGGTGCTATGTGGGCCACCTGGGCCAATATGTAGCCCTACCTACAACATAAGATTATCAATATGACATGAAAGAAAGTTTTGAACAAGATTGCTAGGGATGAGACCGAGACTTAGTCCCTGCAGGTCATTCAGGAGATGATTGATTTTACGCCTATTAATACCTCCAAGCTCAGAAGCAGGCAGAACATTTCCATTTGAATAGTGTTCATGCTCTTACTCTCAAATTTGGGAGTAATAGTCAGTGCTACATAGCAGTATTATTGGAACTTTTTTCAACTCTCATAAGAGCAATTTATGAGGCTTATACGTTCAAAATTTTCATTTATTTAGTAGCATCTTATGAAGAGAGTTTTTTGCTTTCTTTTATCTTTCTGGATTTTCTGGATTTTAATGAACTAAAATATGTGCTATTCATGATGACACAAGAACAAGAAACCAACAATTTAACTGATGAAATTGAAGCATTCACTTTGCATCTAATGAAAGAATTTGTCATAAGCTCTGAAATTAAGAAGTTACCTCTACAAATTTTGTTTTCTATTCATGTGATACGTGACATGTGCCGTAAAGCTCTGTTTGAATCATTATTCAAACATAAATCTTCCTGCTACCAGTAATCCTTACATGAGCAGTCCCCATTAATGAAATGGTGGAAGCGGATCCGATCTCTAACAATTATATCCTGTTGGTATATCTTTGAGATTAATTTCATAACAGAGTGACAGTCCTCACAGGATCGCAAGTTTTTCACAATGCGGATTTCAGTCCCTGGACTAGTTTTGATTAGTCCAAAAGCAACAGCAAGCTTTTCACTATGGTGATGCAGTTGAAAAGCTTTCTCCTCGTTGTCAATTTCAAGCAGAACCTCTGAGAGTTTTGGATGATACCCTTCTGCTTTCAATCTCTCTTCCACTTCATCCAATTTTGCATAGATTTTTTCTGCTTCAATGTGACCTGAATCTCCTGCTGCAAATTCATGGACTAAGCCATCCACTTCAATCCTGCTACACCCTGGTGGCTTTGAAAGCCCTTTTTGATTCATTAACTCTCTCATCTTTGCCTTATCATGCCATTTCCCAGCAGATGCATAGACATTTCCAAGAAGTACATAACTCCCACAATCATCAGAATCCATCTTTAGGAGCCCACGATCTTTCATCAACCGCTCACTTCTATCAATGTCACCATGAACTTTAGAAGCCCATATCAAGGTTCTCCACAGAACCACATCAGGCTCAATGGGCATCTTTCTAATAAACTCCTCAGCCTCATCTAGATGCCCAGTTCGAGCAAGGAGGTCTACCATGCATCCATAGTGCTGAATTGTCGGTTTTACTCCATATTTGCACCGCATACTATTAAAATAAGCAAAACCTTCACTAACCCAGCCTGCATTCCTACAAGCTGATAAAACTGCAGTCATTGTCCTCTCATCCGGCCTTAGGCCAAAAGACTCCATCTGATCAAACAAAGTAACAGCCTCCTCACACAGCCCATGGTTAGCAAGGCCAGATATCATAGCAGTCCAAGCAAAAACATCCTTATTCACAATCCCATCAAACACTTTCCTCGCACTACCAATGGACCCGCATTTTGCATACATGTCAATAAGAGCTGTTCTCACATTGGCCTCCAAACCAATCTTTCTCTCCTCAATAACCCCTTGAACTCTCCTCCCCATACCAACTGCTCCAGCGTCTGCGCAAGCTCTCAGAACCGAAACTACAGTTGCCTCATTGGGCTCAACTCCATCTTCCACCATTTCCTCAAACAACCTTATAGCCTCAACAGCCCGATCATCATCAACAAACCCATCAATCATCGATGTCCAAGATACCACATCTCTCTCACGCATTTTCCCGAACACCTTGTACGCACGACCCGACTTCCCGCAACTCGAATACATGTGGATCAACCCGTTCGACACGTACCGATCCGATTCTAGTCCCGACTTGTATATCAACCCATGGAGCTGCTTTCCTACCCGGGGTTGCTTCAATCGGGCGCATGACTTGAGGAGGAATGGGTACGTGAACTTGTCGGGTCGGGGTGAGGTGGGTTGGCAGAGCATTGAGAGGAAGAGGTGCAGAGCTTGGGTCGGGTCGGAGGTTTGAGAGTAGGCTCGGATCATGGTGTTGTGAAAGAAGGAGTTTTGGGTGGAGAGGGAGTTGAGGATGAGGTGGGCGTAGGTGAGGTCGCCGGCCGGTGAGAGTGCGGCGAAGGTGAAGAGTGGGGTGAGGTTCCGGGTCTGGTTTTTCGGGTCAGGTGATTTGAGGATTTGTGCGTGTAGCTGCATGGCTTGGCTTAAGCTGGTGATCTCCATGCTAGAGAGACACAGGAGGGGGAGTGACGCAAAGAGGATGGATTTGGATATTTGTACGAAGATTTGGGTCATTAACCGGTCCAATTTTTGAATGACCAGTGAAATAGAATTGCCTATTCCAGGCCCATCTCGGAAGGGAAGCCTCCTAATTGCTAATAAATGACCCAAACTTGTAATATACCCGATCCATTTTGAAAAAGGGGCTGTACAACAGCAATGCTATTTCATGTACCAAATTTGCCCTTTGATATACAAAAATAATAGTAACATGCTTTCAAGGATCACAATGGGGTGAATTTATTTGGTACTCATGCTGCTTTGCCCTAAGAGATGGATTTTGGGATGAAAATATATGGTTTAAGAGTGGGTTTAGGATTTTCCTTTTTAAAAAAACTAGTTCGGGTTTGAGTGTTACCTTGTTATACCCCGCCTCATAGATACATATAAAATTAAATTTAAAAATAGTTTAATTTAATAATTTTCACTTTCCCCGTATAATAAATATTAAATATGTATTAAATAATTAAAAATTATGTTTTAAAAAACTATATTATAAAAATTTGAGAATAAAAAGTATATTGGGTACAAAGGGACATATGAGAAATTTTCATACTTATCAAAATCTAACATTACCTCAAATAGTTTAAACTTTTCATTAAGATGGGATGAGAATAGGTTTATATAAAGGGGATGAGGTTGGGATGAGATAATCCATCTCGGACTCACTCTATTGTCACCCCAACACGCATTATCTTTAGTATTATAAATTAGAGTGTGATACCATAATTTGATAAGTTTTGCTATAGGTAATCACCTAGTAGGATAAAGATGATGAATTAGACCATAGTCAATTTTTAAAATCCTTTTATCATATTTAATATGAGCAATATATGAGTATAAATGATGAAAGAAAAGTGATAAAACCAAAAAGAATAATGGATTAGATTTAGAGGAATCTTGAGTCGTTTTTTTAATTTAATTTTCGAGTAGGCTATTTTTTACTTTTGTGTATATGATACGGAATTTGTGATATTTAATTATATTGATTGATATTTTAATCATTAATAGCATGATTTTGATTCATTTTAATTTTTTGGTCACGAGAAAGTTCTTTTTATTTTTTTGGAATTGCATGTGAATGCATTTATATTTTATTTTGCATGGAACTAATATTAGTTTTATTTTCTTGCATGAAATGCTTTTGTATTTACATATATATATATATATATGATTTTATTTTTTTGAAGGCTCGAAAGATATTCTTGGAGGGAAAGGTAAGCTAGAAAATTCTGACGTGAGGTGGAGCAGTTAGGAAGTCTCCAGAATGTTGGTGAGACATGGGGATCACGCGGAGAGCATTTTAGGAAGGAGAAAAAACTTCAGTTTCATGTTATAAATAAAATGAAACTTTAAACTTAATGCTTTATAAATTCCAAGATCTTGACTATCATGATTTTCACAAACATAAATAACATACCTGAATCCATAGCAATCTTTTTCATTTAATTCTTGATCTGAAAAATTGTAGAATTCTCCAGGATATTGGTTTCTCTCTCTTAGCCCTTTTTTTTTCAAAATGAAAATTACATACCACACATGAAAAGATGGAAACTGTGTAATGCTACTTAAATGGGTAGAGAGAGGACCCATTTCCTTTTTGATAACTACCAACAATTTAGTAACTGCTACTCCACTTCCCATCAAACTCAGGAGTAAACAAAAAAATAGGAAACTACTTCTCTAATTGTATAACCAAAATTTTAGAGATTAGATTAGATAACTCCATTTAAATAAAAGACTAAAGTCATACACGTGTCATGTGGGACATTAGAAGAAAATTTTCTAACATTCTCCCACTTGTCCCATATGACTAACTTTATTTTAACCCCAATGAAGTCAACATTATGCGCATAAAAAAAAAAAAAACTAATCCATTTCTAACTCAAATTGGTCATCATAAATACTATGGTCAAATGAATCACTAGTATGAGTCATGGCGGTTGTACATCAATAAGGCGACATAGTCCCTTCCATGTACTACAACACTAGCAATCCAATCAACCATGGTTCATAAATGAGAAGTATCCAAAATTGGTCCAACAAAAAATGTCTTTGTAAAAGACTTCCTGTTATCATTTATCCAATCTCATAGATGTACGTACAAAATGGAAAATAAGAAAAATCAGAAACATGATTAATGAGATCTCAAAATGTCTAATAACATAAACAAACATTTGCAATCCAAACATAATAGGCATCAAGGGTTACAATCAAGACCCATTCTTTTAACATGTTCTTTAAATGTCTTTGGTGGTAACCCTTTAGTTAGTGGATCTGCAACCATGAGCTCAGTATTAATATGTTCAATAGACACCTGTTGTTTCTGAACTTCCTCTTTAACGGCAAAATACTTTAACTCCATGTGTTTAGCACCATTAGAGTATTTTTCGTTCTTGGAGAAAAATACAGCTGCAGAATTATCACAATAAATCTTCAACGGCTTCTCAATAGTGTCGACAATAGCAAGTCCTGAGATAAAATTTCACAGCCATAAACCATGAACCGTGGCCTCAAAGCATGCCACAAATTCAGCTTCCATCGTGGATGTAGCAATAATAGTTTGTTTAGCACTTTTCCATGAAATTGCTGCCCCAGCTAATAGATATACATAACCAAAAGTTGATTTTCTACTATCAACACATCCAGCAAAGTCTGAATCTGTGTAGCCAATCACCTCCAAATTATCAGACCTCTTAAAAGTAAACATATAATCTTTTGTTCCCCTCAAGTACCTCAGCACTTTCTTTGCAGCTTTCCAATGATCCATTCCAAGATTACTTTGGTATCTGCCTAACATACCAACTGCAAAACTGATGTCTGGCCTGGTGCAAGTTTGTGCATACATCAAACTTCCTACAACAGAAGCATAAGGAATTCTTTCCATCTGTTTACGTTCCCATTCATTTTGTGGACATTGCATGAGACTAAATTTATCCCATTTCTGAATTGGGGCTACACTAGCTGAACAGTTCTCCATACCAAATCTCTCTAAGATTGTTTCAATATATTGGTTTTGAGACAACCCCAACAAACCACGTGAGCGATCACAGAATATTTCTATTCCAATCACATAAGTTGCCTTACCCATATCTTTCATTTCAAAATTCTCAGAGAGGAATTTCTTGGTTGTGTGCAATAAACCAAGATCACTACTAGCAAACAAAATATCATCAACATATAAAATCAGAAATATAAACTTGCTCCCACTAACCTTCAGGTATATACACCGATCAACGGTGTTTTCCTTAAATCCGAATGAAGTAATTGTATCATTGAATTTAAGATACCATTGTCTAGAAGCTTGTTTAAGTCCATATATGGACTTATTTAATTTGCAAACCATCTGTTCTTTTCCCTTTATGGAGAAACCTTCAGGTTGATCCATATAAACCTTTTCTTCTAAACTCCCATTAAGAAAAGCAGTTTTCACATCCATTTGATGTAGCTCTAAAGCAAAATGAGCAACTAAAGCCATAATGATTCTAAGTGAGTCTTTCTTGGATACAGGAGAGAAGGTCTTCTTATAATCAATACCCCCTTTTTGAGTGAAACCTTTGGCCATAAGTCTGGCTTTATGTCGTTCGATATTGCCTTTTGAGTCGCGTTTGGTCTTAAAGACCCATTTACAACCAATTGCTTTATATCCTTCAGGCAATTCGACAAGTTCCCAGACTTTATTTTGATCAATTGATTTCAACTCATCATTCATGGCACCAATCCATTTATCAGAATCACTACAGCTAATGGCTTGTGAAAATGAAACCGGGTCTTTACTTGTCCCAATATCATAATCAGATTCTTGTAAATAAACCACATAATCATCAGAAATAGCAGGTCTACGTTCTCTTTGAGACCTTCTTAATGTTGATTGTTGTGGTCCTTCCATAATTGGTTCATTAGTGATAATCTCATTGGAGAGTGACTGGTCATTAATTTGTTGTTCAACATTGCCAAATGATTCTACAATTGTAGGAACAACAATTTCTTTAGAAGTTATGGGTAGTAGGACTTGCACCCTAACTTCTTGAATATTTGTTTTTTGTAATTGATCACTCCCACAGATTTCATCATTCTCAATGAATCTGGCATTACCCATTTCAACAATTTCCGTACTATGATTAAGACAATAAAACCTATACCCTTTGGATTTCATTGGATAGCCAATAAAGTAACCACTAATGGTTTTGAAATCCAATTTCTTTTCGTGTGGATTATAAATCCTAGCCTCCGCTGGGCAACCCCAAACGTGCAAGTGCCTTAAACTTGGTTTCCTTCCTGTCCACAGTTCAAAAGGAGTCTTTGGAACTGTTTTAGTAGGAACCCTATTCAATAAATAAACAGCGGTCTTAAGGGCTTCCATCCATAATGAAATGGGTAAAGAGGAATTACTTAACATACTCCTAACCATATCCATCAATGTACGATTACGCCTTTCAGCCACTCCATTATGCTGAGGCGTACCTGGCATAGTGTATTGTGCACATATACCATGCTTTTCTAGGAGTTTAGCAAATGGGCCAGGGCATTGACCCAATCCATCATTTCTACCATAATATTCACCACCTCTATCTGATCTGATAATTTTCACTTTTTTTATCTAATTGTCTTTCAACCTCAACAATGTACACCTCTAGGGCATCTACTGCTTGAGATTTTTCATGCAATAAATAGATATAATAATAACGTGAAAAATCATCAATGAAAGTGATAAAATATTTTTCTTTACCAAAAGATGGCGAGTCAAACGGCCCACAAATGTCCGTATGGACTATTTCAAGAAGTTCTCCACTTCTTGTAGCACCCTTCTTTGTATGTTTGGTTTGTTTTCCCTTAATGAGATCAGTAAAATCTAGGTTATGCAAAATCCCATCTTTCACTAATCTCTTCATTCTTTCTTTGGATATATGACTCAAACGTTTGTGCCACAAGTAAGAAGAACTTTCATTGATCAGGTTACGTTTAGTTCCAACATTATGATGCAAGGTTAGAAGGCTTTCAGCAAAACGATTATTAAGATTCAGTTTATACAAACCATCACATAAACTTTCGGAACCAACAAAAGAAGAATTTTTAAACAAACTGAATCTTCTATTACGAAATGAAAATGAATAACCTTCAAGGTCAAGTTTAGACATAGAAACCAAATTACGAGAAATAGAAGGAACATAAAGAGTCTAAAACAAATCTAGATAACAATCAGTGTCTAGAAATAAACGAAATGTCCCGGTAGCAACCACTGGAACTTTGACTCCATTTCCCACAACTATGGAACTTTCATTTTGGTTTAAAGTCTGGATTGTAAGGAAGCCCTGCATCGAATTAGAAACATGAACAGTGGAACCTGAGTCAATCCACCAAGTATTAGAAGGAACTTCAGTAAGATTTGATTCGAAACATACGTAAGCTAAAGGCTTACCTTTCTTCTCAAACCATGCCTTACGTTTGTGGCAATCTCTCTGAACATGCCCAAACTTCTTACAGAAACGGCACTTGATACTGTTTTGTCCCCTTTCATGAACCTCTATTCTTTGAGTTGGCCCATTGATCTTAGGTGGTTTTGCCATTTTGCCCTTCTTAGGTTTCTTCCACTTTTTACTAGCTCCTTTACTTATAAGGTGAATTGAATGATGTTCTTGTTGCTTAAGTTTTGTCTCTTCTTGAACAAGCATATTGGCCAATTCATTTACATTCCACTTGTCCTTAATAATGTTGTAATGAATTTGAAATGACCCATACTGAAGAAGCAAGGAGTTCAAAATAAATTGAACAAGAAAAGACTCATCCATATTCATCCGAAGAGCCTTCAGTTTAGCAACTAGATTTGACATCTCAAGGATGTGCTCATGCATCCCACGAGTACCATCAAACTTCATGGTGGTAAGTTTAGCCATTAATGTCCCAGCAAGAGACTTGTCAGCTGAACGAAAACGTTCTTCCACAGTCTTAAAAAATTCCTTAGCAGTGTCACGTTCAGGAAGTGTTGACTTAATGTTGTTTGCTATACTCATTCGCATAAACATAATGCTCAATCTGTTCGATTTTTCCCAAGAATGACTTAAAGTTTTTTCTTCCGCGCTACTTTCCTCAGTAATAGCAGGCGGTTTCTCAGTCCGAAGTGCCAAATCAAGATCCAATACACCTAGGTGAAACTGGACTTGCTCAGACCAGTCTAAGAAATTTGTTCCATTAAGGATCGGAACACATGAAGCGTGCAAATGAAGCGAAATAGGAACTGAAACTGCAATTAAATATATGCTCACACATTAATGCTTTGAGTTTAATAATAAATAATAAATAGTACTATTGTAACACATCTTTGGATGAAAATTACAACATACAAAATTAAACTTTTGACTATTATGGTGATTCTCTTTCACCTATCAAAAATAATTAATAATGTATCCATAATTCAATAGGTCCGTTGCCTTTGGGTATCCGATTTCAACTCTCAATTAAGGGTACATATTAATTATTTTACCTCAGTATATTAATCACAAGAAAAGTGGTGCACCTTTGGGCCAAGCCAAAATATTCTCATGATCAAAGATACATATAAATATCTATTCAAAAATTTGCAAAGCTATTTTCTTAATACCTGGGATATTAGTATTAAGATCCAAAATACAACTTAAAACCTATGACTTTCTAGTTAGTTCACTTTGGTGATCACCAAACTATTTCATAAAATAGGATTTCGAGTTGAAATAATCACTTTGCAAAACAATTTATCATCAATCACATCACATTATCATCTAAACAGTTTCATATAAGTGACAATTTCATGTTCATATAAACTATAGAAAATAATTATAACATATCAATACAAGAAATGTCACTTATAAAATCTAGACATGAATCAGATTTGTAAATGATACACATTCTGTGCACTGTGTTCTATATTGTAGAACAAATTATGGGCAATATTATCAATTTACTAAAAGATAGGCATGTAGCATGTAGCATCACGCGGAAAAAAAAAAGAAAAAAAAATTGCACGAAAAATATGTGATTTGTTCAATAAATTAAAGTAGCCAACAATATCACTAGAAATTCTCATGGAAATAACATCATATATGAATTACCCAGCAAAATAAAAACCCACTTATCTAGGAATTAGTTAGTCACTGGATAATATGTAATAAATAATGTAAATAAATTAAATAAATAAAAATTTAATTTGTCTTATATTTTGCGAGTATTTTTCTACCACTCCTTTAATGTGATTTGCAGATCTTTATTCGGCATCATGAATAAGAGCCACAGAATTTCTAAATCTTAGTAGTTTCTATCTTTGGCTTTATTCTGGCTGAATTTTTTATGTCTATTAGAAGATGGTTGCTGCATAACTTCATCTATATGTCTGCTATTATTTTAGGATATGAAGAGATTTGAAATTAATTCTCAAATGGACCCAAGTGAGTGCATCCCGTGTGAATCCGTTTTCTCCATGTTGTCCAATATCCTAATGGTGACCAGCTTTTCACTACTGTTGCTGCTGTTCATCATTGTGAAATACAGGTGCATCCATTCAAGGATGCCAAAATGGCCCATTTGAGGAAAATTTAGGTGGTTTCTATTTTGCTGTGTTTGGTTACCGAAAATATTAAGAAAAAAACTTCCCTAAATAATTGATTCCAGCAAATAAATCATAATGGAAAATCATGAAAGTCTCAACCTTGCTCTGATACCACATGTTATAAATAAAATGAAACTTTAAACTTAATGCTTTATAAATTCCAAGATCTTGACTATCATGATTTTCACAAACATAAATAACATACCTGAATCCATAGCAATCTCTTTCATTTAATTCTTGATCTGAAAAATTGTAGAATTCTCCAGGATATCGGTTTCTTTCTCTTAGCCCTTTTTCTTTCAAAATGAAAATTACATACCAGACACAAAAAGATGGAAACTGTGTAATGCTACTTAAATGGGTAGAGAGAGGACCCATTTCCTTTTTGATAACTGCCAACAATTTAGTAACCGCTACTCCACTTCCCATCAAAGTCAGGAGTAAACAAAAAAATAGGAAACTACTTCTCTAATTGTATAACCAAAATTTTAGAGATTAGATTAGATAACTCCATTTAAATAAAAGACTAAAGCCATACACGTGTCATGTGGGACATTAGAAGAAAAATATCTAACATTTCAATCTTGGAGGAATGAGATTTTGGGGAAGTTTTAGCTTTCATCTTTTGGTGGGAAAGAATGAGACAGAGGAGGAAGGTTTGAGCTATGAGGGATATTCTATCTATTCTAGGGTTAGAGAGTGAGCAGAGAGAGCATTTTTGGTGAGAAAGACACAGGAAAGAAAACTTAGAGAGTGAGCTGATTCTGGGAGGAGGGAGCTGTTGATATTTCCTGATTTCTGGAAGAAAAGAGAGTGTTTGAAGAAGAACACACCTTGCTCGGAGAGGAGATTTCCAGATATGCTCATTGTGATCTTCATGTTCTTCATTTTTGTACTGTTTTATTCTCACTTTCTGCTTTTTTTCTGGGCATCATTTGTCTTGGTTGTGGACATCATAGCCACTTAATTATTTGGTCATTGCGATGTATTCCTTTTTTAATTGATTTTGGTCATTGTGTTTATTGAATAAATGATTGATTTGACTTGTTTTGATATATACGAAATTTTATATTCATTACCGTACACTACCATGTTTTCTTTTAAAGTATATTATCGCTCATTGCTAAGGTGTGCATATCTCTATTCTATTTAGTATTTATTTATCTATTCCTTATTGTTATAATGATCATTCTCCCTATCCATTGATTAATTAGTTAGTTGTTATAATTACTTTAACTTAATTAGTAGAGACCTTTACTTAAAGTTCAGAAGAGTATTGCGGTTTATTATCGTACATTCCCAATAGGTAATTTGATCATAAATTCGACTTGGTTTTTATGGACTTGTCTTTCCTTTCTGGAGTCACACTTGGAATTTTTCTTTAAAATAAAACAAAAATAAGTGGTGATTCCTATTTTTTTTTGTAAAAATCTAATTTTCACAAATAAAAGACAAATCTCACCATCAAGTAGGAAAACACGTAAAAAATGTAGGTCCACAATTTTAATACACTTTACCCCTTCAACCTATTGCATGTTTTGCACATTGCCCCCTTAAGTTTAAAATTGAACAAACTGTTCTTCAAGCTTTTTAAATGTCAGTATTGTGTTATTTTTGTTGAACGGTGTTAGTTTTAATGGATGGAAATATTACATGTTATGCACGTGACTAAAGAAGTAGGGGTAGGTTTGTAAATTCAATCGCCTAAAAGCCTCAAACACAATTTTTGGCGATTTCTCCAAAAATTTCACCAAAATGATATTTCTCCACACCATAATGATATTTCTCCACCAAATATCGTTTCCATACCCTTCGATACACGATGTATTGACGATATATCTCTTCCATGCTTGTAGTTAAGTGTGATTTGTGTATTGGCTTGAACAACATTAATAGAAGTCTTGAACAAAATGTATTTTGTAGATCTTGATATTGAAGGTTTGAAGTTTTTGATAATTTGAACACCTTTAGAAGAAATTAAAGATTCTTTAAAGAAACTTCAAAATTTCAAGAATTGAAATTTTTTCCTAAAGATTTGAAGAATCTTTTATTCCTCTTAAGGAGCCCCATCTAACTTTTGGTTTTTTGACTTATATTTGAGAAATTTAAATTAATGGTTATTTATATATAGATTGAAAACATTATATTTGAATAATTTTCTAATTCTTTTCAAATAATTTACTTAATTAAAATCAAGATTTAGTGAGATCTAAAAGATAATATTTAGCTAGTTATAACTCTACAAAATATTATGAAGACTATGTTTGATTTCAAAAAATTTGAAGGAAAATGTAATGGAAAAAAAAATATATATATATATATATATATATATTAAAAATCAATAAATTATTTTTATTTGCTACTTCAAATTCATCCTATTTATTTTAATTTATCAATATAAAGATTAAATAATTTTAAAATATATAAGTTTTTTTGACTAATTTGAATTATATTTTATTTTTTATAGGACAATCAAATATGGAAAAAAAAAATCATTTTTTTATATATAGTTTTTTATTTTTTAGTATTTACTGGGATCCAAATATAACCTAAAAGTTATTTTAAGCAAACTTATTCATCAAATAAGAAGTCGATAAATTGTGTGATGTTCGGCTTTTTAAATTAAATTTTGGCATAATTTATATATACATGCAAACAAAGAAATTAATTTCACTTGCCTACGACTATGCCATCTAGTTCCTTAACAAACTTTTAAAGGTATTCTACTGTTTTAAGATTCTTTAATATCCTATATCATAATCTTTTTACAAAATAAGAAATATTTTCTAATTTTTTGAAATGATCGTGACACCTATCAAAATTATTAAAAGCTTTATTATAAATTAATTCCAATGCTTTCACAATAATTTAACCCAATTTTTTAAAATTTATTAAAAAAAAGGCTATTAAAAATAAAAAATTGAATCAAGGCCCACCACCAGGTAAGATTCTCAACAGAAAGGTACACGTTGCGAAACCGCCCTTCAACTTTATCAGAATTCAGACAAACTCCCCACCAAAACGCGTCGTTTCGATCATTGTCATCATTCAATCAGATCCATCCTTGGAGAATCACTCTTCCTCAATTCCTTTTGCTTTTGTTTTCGTACGACCCTTAATCTGTTTTCTGTGTTTCTGTTTTCGGTTTCTTCGAAGCCATGGTGAAGGAAACTGAATACTACGATATTCTGGGTGTCAGTATCGACGCCTCTGCCTCCGATATAAAAAAGGCTTACTATATCAAGGTTCGGAATTCTTCTTCTGTTTTCGCACTTTCCTTGAATTTGAAATCGGAGCAAAACTGTTTTGAGAATATTTGAAATGGAAGCAAAATGCAAATTCGAAACCGTTCCAGCTCAAAACCCAGCTCTGATGTCTGGTGGGTGTCCAGAATTCAAAATGTTAATTCTCTGGGGTTGAGAATTTTTTTGCCTTGGCGGTGGAAATTGGGTCTGGGTATTTTGAAATTGGGTTTCGAATTCATTGCTTGAGCTTGGTGTGCTTTTGAACGTATATGTTTTTTGTTTCTGCTTTCTGTTTTGGAACTGAACTGGGTCTGGGCTAGATCAGAAATTTGTGTAAAAGGCTCCATGATAAGGTTGATGTTTTTTCGATCACAATGTGTTTGTGTTTGTTTGCAGGCGAGGATAGTTCACCCAGATAAGAATCCTGGAGATCCCAGAGCTGCCCAAAACTTCCAGGTAGTTTATTAGATTTCATTCTCTACATAAGAATAAATTTAAATGTATAGTTATTCAGACAAGAATTCATTACCTTAGTGTTGGTTGTTTCGAATCATTGAACAGAGAAGCTCAATAGATCAACTAAATGGGTGTTCATTTTCAATCCAGTGGATGTTTGTGAAGTGATAATATTAAGGGGGCTACAGATTTTTTTGGGATTTTTGTTTTTCGTTTTTTTGTTTTGTGCTTCAAAAAATTTCCCTTTTGTGGCATTGTGGATGTGAAATCTTTACTTCATTTTGAGTTATATAGACGGCTGATGTAGAATGAACTTTTTCTGCTATTTTCAACTCTTGTTGACTTTAGTTTTGGGGATTTAATGTTCTGTTTTGGTACATGTGTGAAGGTGCTTGGGGAGGCTTATCAGGTTCTAAGTGATCCTGAGAAGCGTGAAGCCTATGACAAGCATGGAAAGGCAGGAGTACAGGAGTAAGTATATAACAAACTTGAAGCGGAAAAAAAATACCGGGAAAAGAAAAAGGGGACATCATTGAGCATACATTTGGAACCTTCCATTATTATACACAATGATGTTACTTTTCGTCACTTGTTTGGAAACGTTTAGCAAGAGAACTATTCGCTACTGGTTCTATCTGTAATGCTTTATTTTCTTCTTTAAAAATTTGTTTTTTCAAAATAGGAAATGGGTGTAAAAGGGATACTAGTCTCAATTGATTAATTTTCCTTTGTCAGAGACTCCATGCTGGATCCATCAGCTGTCTTTGGCATGATTTTCGGGAGTGACCTCTTTGAAGACTATGTTGGGCAACTTGCATTGGCTTCTTTGGCATCTGTGGAGGTTGAAGAGAACACAGAAGACCGGACCCAGCAAGTTCGAGACAAGATGAGGGTATGTTCATCCACTGGTGTTCTAAAAATGTCAACTGTTCTTAACAACTTGTTGAAAACCTCTTGCCCATATTTGATGTCCAGGCATTACAAAAAGAAAGGAAAGAAAAGCTCATAACAATTCTGAAAAATCGCCTTGAACCATTCATTGATGGTCAAACTGATGAGTTTGTGAATTGGGCAAAGTCAGAAGCTCGCCGTCTCTCAAAAGCTGGTATACTTTTCCTAACCTCTGTAATAGTTTTATACTAGTTAAAATGGAGGACTTTAGAAAACCATGCCTTAACAAAGACCAATAATCATTATGAGTTCAAACCATGCCTTAACAGAGCAGCATGGCACACTCATAAGCCAACAAGATTTTTATGGTGGATAAGTGCCTACATTAATGAAGGAGGAAGAATAATTAGTGTACAAAGCTCTATCATCTTCTTGGGAGGGTGTTTTTGTGACATACATCATCTATAGAATCCTTCTGTGTTGGAGTAGTACTTCCACCCAATAATGAATACAAGGCGTCTATTACCATAAGTTGTTTTCCAGAATATGCCTAGAGGCTGGAAGATAAATTTGTAATTTAGTTGAAGCTATTTTTTTTGGAGGCAAATTTATCAAGTTGCTGTCCTTCATTTCCTCATAAAAGAGTCATGAGAATAACCTGGATTGTTTTGATCTTAAGATGCTTTTCTTAGTTTCACACAATTCTTGGTAAGCCAACAAGACCTCACAAGGCCATGATCTATCAACTGCTGATAGTCTGTATGCATTGTGACAAAATTCTTCATAGTATACCCAGCTTCTTTTGTGTGTCTGTACCTGTATTTATCATGTGCATTTCAGCCATTAGCAACATATTCATGGATGTTCCCTTGCATGGTTTCCTATTATTTTGTGAACTTCTGAGTTATATTGACACATCTGAGAAGGACACCACTAGGTTCTTATGTTGAATGATCTGAGAATGGCATCTTGTACTTCTTCTCTTCGCCTTTGCTCCCTCTCTTTCTCATCTTTTTTCTTAGGGAAAAAAGCATTAACTTTACCACATACATTCAAATTCTTGATTTTCAAATAAGCTTTTAATAATTGCTGATTTTTGAATTTCTCTTTATATACAATATGGAAATCAAGGGAGCTAGGAATAAAAATGATGGTGTGTATATAAACGGCTTGGAAATTTTCTTTCTGCTTTTCACTTTCTATTTCAATGTATAGAGACTCATATTTGCTACCATTATTAGCTTTTGGTGAGGCTATGCTACACACTGTTGGATATATATACACAAGGAAAGCGGCAAAAGAGCTTGGGAAAGACATAAAATATATGAAGGTGCCATTTTTAGCAGAATGGGTAAGAGACAAAGGACACCAGATAAAATCGCAAGTGATGGCAGCTTCAGGTACAAAACTGCAATTAGATAGTTCTCTTAGGTGAAGCCATTTGATTTGTCAAGCCCTCAGATGAGCTGCACAAGTTTATATGTCTTGAAATGTGCAGGTGCCGTGTCTTTAATTCAAATACAGGAAGAGCTGAAAAAATTGAACCAAGGAGAAAACAAAGAAGAGAACATAATGAAAGTCATTGATGAAAAGAAAGATGCCATGCTTAATTCACTTTGGCAGATCAATGTCGTTGATATTGAGTCGACTTTATCACATGTCTGCCAGGCTGTAAGTACAATCTTTTTTTTCTCTTTCTTTACCTTTAAAGTGTCTGACTATGATGGGCTACTTGTGACAGTTTGTCATTGCATTGGCATGATGGTGGCAAATATTTAGTTATTCCCTTAATTTATCTCATGCACATAGTTTTATGCCTGTCTTTAAGATCATTTTTTACTAAGCAAGCAGGCAACCCTATTCCTGATAATTATCACATTTAATCAGGGTTCAAGAAACCAAATTCAGGGACTAAAATGACTCATTTGTTTTTAACTGTATCGAATGACCTTGTCTCTTTTCCTTGATATTCGTTTTGAGTATGGACATTGCAAGATTTTAGGAACCAAACTCTTTATGTTCCCTCTCCAGCAGGGCTCTAGACCATTCCATGAGACACCTCATAAGGATCTCTTTCAGCTTTTAGTCGTTGAGCTCTTCCCTGTTGAAGATCATTCTATTTTTTTAATGTCACACACATCAAAACAAACAGAAAGGAGCCATACTCCACACCTTTCTTTTGTCCATGCTTTTTCACAAAATCTGGAAATACTCATTGCAACCCAAAAATGTTAACATGCCACAACTTTTTGGTTCTGTCACAATGGATAAGAATGTGGTTTGCTGACTGCTTACTGACTTTACAAAGACTGCATCTGTTGGTCATCAACCGTCCTCTCCTCATAAGAATATCAATGGTTAAAATTTCTCCCCACACAGCCTCCCAACAGAAAAGAAAAGAAAAATCTCATAGGGCATAAGTGGCAGAATTTCTTTGAGGGGGAACATGGCTTGCTTATCATAATGGAAGTAGATATTGAAAAATTTCACCTGGAAAGTCCCATTCTTCTCCTCCCTCTAAAGTAAACTATGCTCCCTCAATTCTTGCACACTCACCTTGTTGATGAGTTCCATGGATTGCATCACAACTCCCAACTCACAATCTTGAAAATGTCTTCTGAAAAGAAGGGGCAAAGAACCTTCTTCCTTCCTTTCCACCCATAAGTCAGCTACTGTAGCATTCCTATTAGAGGTAGTCCTAAACAACTGAGGGAATTTCTCTTTGAGAGCACACTTAGCTACCCATCTATCGAGACCAAAATTTTGTCCCAAGGCTGTTCTTAACCAGAAAAGAGGTTCTAAGGCTGAATTCATCCCATCCTTTTCTAATTGCCTTCCATAAAGCCATACCAAAAGCTTTTCTACCCTCTAGAATAGATCACCCTCCCTCCACCTCTCCATATTTGCCTTGGATTATCTTCCTCCCTAGGTAGTTGCATTCAAGAGCATATCTCCACAACCATTTGCCTAACAATGGATCATTAAGAACATCTAACTTTCTAATTCCCAATCCCCCATTCCTCTTAGTGTCATACACTGTTCTCCAATTCAAGAGATGTACTTCTATCTCATCAGAATGACTCTTCCATAAAAAAAGTCTTTGATATTTTTCTAACCTGCTTGTCACTTTCTTGGGCATCACAAAAAGGGACATGAAATATATAGGAAGGCTAGTGAGAGTACTCTTATCTTTCTCCCTTTGACAAATGCTATTTCTTCCAAGGGTCCAACCTCCTTTTGAACCTCTCCTAAATTGAATCCCACACCATACAAGACTTAAGACATGCTCTCAAAGGCAGCCCAAGAGAGATGGCGGGGGGGTCCTAGCCTTGCCCCCAAACAATGATATGCCAAAATGCCCAAATCTTCCACTTCACCAATCAAGAATTATCTTGCTTTTTTTGCAATTAACATTCAATTCTGACGCAAGCTCAAAACATTCATGACCCATTTCCAATTTGAACATCCATCTCCCATTCTCATTGATGTAGGACAACCCTAGGATGGTTGCCTACACTCAAGGGTAGGTGGGCTAGGGTTTTATTTTTAGGGTGTAAGGAGAGGAACAAGGAATAAATTTTATGGTAGAGAAAATGATAAGATAAGAAATAGAGAGAAAAGAAGAAATAATGAAGAAAAGATGGAAAACCTTAGAGTCTCACTAAGGCCTTCTAGGAGTCTCACCTAAAAGAAATCAATGGAATCTTACCATTGTGGGTTGCAACCTTGCAATGAAAGAAAATATAATATAATTCATATCAAATCATCCCTTTGATTTACATTGATTAGCCTATTTATAGGTTTTTCTAAGAAATCAAAAGTCTACTACGATTCTAATAACCTATTATGATTCAAATTCTAATTATAACATCCAAAGTCTACTAGGACTCTAATAACCTATCATGACTCAAATTCTAATTATATTATAACTTAACTAGCTAATCCTAATTAGACTCCAACAAATATTAATCCTAATTTAATTCCAAGTAATATTAATCCTACTTTAATTACAACTAATACTAATTCCCTTTCTTGATATATTTCTTGAAGATTCATCCTCATCACTCATGTATGTGGAGAATATTTTATATAGATGTTTTTATTTCAAGGAATGATGGTCAATTTTGTGCTTCTACTGCAGGCTGTTCTTAAAGACCCTAGTGTTTCAAAGGATGTTCTGAAGCTACGGGCCAAAGCATTAAAAAAACTAGGAACAGTTTTCCAAGTGAGTTTTGGTTCCTCGGCATGTTTGTGCGCATTTTTTAGTGATATTCCAACTACTCGCATTAAAAATTAAATTATTCAGGTTATGATTTGCACATATAAGATGTTCCTTTTTCTCGATTCGTTCTTGCTTCAAAATCTTCTCATCAATGGATATGATTGATCTGAAACTTTGCTAACAAAGAAAATTAATCAAGGAAACCATGGGGCCACTGGTTAATCTTCTAAAGAGAAGGAAACAAGGTGAAAAAGACCCAAGGAAAGAAATGTTCATTTACATAAAATTTCTGAGTCCCAATATAAATATATGTTTGAGTTCTCTTCCCTTTGCAAGGAATATTGGTAAAATGCTGTAAATTGATTGGCTCAGTTTCAAGTGGCAATATAATATTATCCACCATCATACCTAAAAATCTTGTCATCTTGATTATACAGTACTTATACGATACTGAGTTTGTTTAGGGCCAATCATTTTTTAAAGTTCTGTACCATTTAATGACATTAGGTTGATTCTGCCTGTGAGGCAATCATTTTGTAGAAGAAAGTATTTTTTAATGAGCTTTTAAATTTTGATTTTGCTTTTAAAAGTACTGGAGAAACTATTTTTGCTTTGTACCTAATCTGACATATTACGGTTGGGGTATATCAGCATCCAAGAGAGAGAGAAAAGAGAGGAAAAAGAAAAAAAGTTGAACTTCAAACAAGAGAATGAGTTCCTTCAGGACTAGTTATTACTGCCATAGATGCTGTCATCCAAAGCTTGACTGTAGTTTAGGGTTTGGGTCTGATTCATTCCCTAGCTTTTTTGTTGGGAGGTAACTGGAGTCCTTGATGTAATTTGTTGATTGAAACGGCAACAAGCTCACCATGTAAAATGTATAGCATATTCATTTTTTATGACATCAACTTTATGCAAATTTTATGAAATTTTTTTATTCTTTTCATATAATTTGCATTTCCATGTATTTGACACAGATGCCATAGAAATTAATGTCATTCTTTGTTTATCATTCTATTTTATATCTAATAAAGAACCATTCTCCATGACTTTCTCAGGGTGCCAAGGCTCTTTACAGTAGAGAAAACAGTCTGCGCCATGAAAACGATAAAATCCCAGGAGCTGGGCCATCATCATAGCCAGCTTGATGTTTCTCAAAATCCTGCTTTTTATCAATGTATGTGCATGGTGTATTTTTAGTGGTGGATGCTGTCCCTATAGCTTCAGATTTATCTTGAACTTTGAATGATTTGTGTACTAGTTTGTTTATATTCCTGAATTTGGTTCCTTGACTTGCTTCTTCCATAATACTTCCAAGGTTGCTTCTTTCCCTCTTCAGTTCCTAAAACCTAATCTGCCATATAGAAAATGTCTAAACTGTGAAAACCCTTCTTGTGATCATCAGCCTTGAATTCTTTATTGCAAGTTTGTTATGGATGATGCTTTGGCCAAAAGAGTTGTATTTAGCCTTCAATTCAACTGTATCTTCAAGACAACAACTTTTATTATTGAGTTCCAAGTCGATTGAATCGATTGTATGGTGTTTGATGCAAAAGTATCAATCCTTTTGTCCAACAAAATTTCTCCTCTAAGATCCTTATGAATCCTTCCCTTATTTATCTCAATGAAAAAGCGATAGATCATCACATGTTTTCAGATCTGTGGGAATCCATGCTTAGGAATATGAGTAGCTGATTGGGAAAACCAGTGGAGCTGCCTAAGTCCCCTGAGAAAAATCTTAGTTATGGCCGTCAAACTATCAATTAAATTATTAATTTTCTTAAGGTTATGTTTGGTTTCTAGAAAATTAGATGAAAAATGTAAGGGAAATAAAATATAAAGAAAAAGTAGAAAGAAAGAAAAAGTGAAGGAAAATACAAAATAAATTAAAAGTCGATAAATTATTGTTTTTGTTACTTCAAATTCATTTTATTCATTTTAATTCATCAATATAATGATTAAATAATTTAAATATATATAAGTTTTTAATTATGTTTGATTTTCTTTTATACTTTTCATAGGATAACTAAACATGAAAAAAATTATTTTCTTTTCTTTCCTTAGTATTTTTTGGGAACTAAACATAACCTAAAAGTTTAAGTTAGTGAGATTCGGGTTTATGCTTCTTTTAACACCCTCTCTCACATGTGATACCCATATTCACATATAGAGAGACAAAAATTGCAAATTAGGGAACAAATATACAAATGAGGAAAGTGGCTTGAATATATGACCTACCAAACAAATCTTTGACATTGTTCGATCAATTTTCTTAAAAATTTAAGCTTATAGGAAAATTGGTTGTTTCATCGCATTTGTTTATCCAAGCTCGTGGAAAGCTTAAATTTTTTAAAGAATTGGTTGTTTAATAATGGTCATAGTCATCCAGACCACATTAGGAAAAGATTTTCCGGGTTGAGGTTGATGATTCGAGAATATCTTTTTGTTGAAATGAAATAGATCCGATCCTGTCCCGTCTGAACATCAGGCAACACTCAGGTTTGATTTGAAGTCCAGCGGCTGTTTGGGCAGCGAGAAACCACACCTGCCTATGTCAGGTCTCTTCAAATGCAACTGAGTTGGCTCCTACCATGGTATCCATCAACATTGCTGCAATTTGCTGCCTACCCCACTTCCTGCATTTTTCCACAGAGCCCTTAGTTTATGCCACTGTCACTATCCGTGCCAGCAAAACGAACCTATATGGCACACACTGATCCTAAAAAATAGTTCTATCAGAATCCTATGCCCAAGTTGCTCCAAATAATTCAACTTGTTCCATATTTATCAGGAAAATTAGGGCATTCCCCCACTCATAATGCAGCCACTAATATGTATACATATATCTGAATCATTCAATCAATGTTCATGAGCAGAGACTTGAACCTAAATGTAGATAAACTTTGGAGATATCGTAAGTGGCAGAGGAGGAGACTAACCAATGATTGAATGCTAAACAAAGAGAGAGAGAGTTTAAATTATGGGAAAGGTGGCACTTTATGAGAAAAGCGAAACACAGAGAGAGAGAGAGAGAGAGAGAGAGAGGGAGGGAGGGAGAGGGAGAGAGAGATAGAGAGATGAATATTAAAAATCCACAGTGCTTCTCTTTATTCTCCACCACTGTCCTTTCAGTGGTGGCATTTGGTGGGTTGTCCTTGTCGTTAGGGATAATTGAAAGCACTAGTCATCTATTAAATGGATTTTGTGCCAACGAATTCATCTTTTTAGCTCAATCAAACACAAACAATTCCCTAATCACCAAGCATCCTTTCCTAGTTGACATTGCAGCCCTTTTAGGCTATCAAACATATGACCACTATGTTCAAATCTAGCCTCTTGGTATTAATTTGCTTATATTGGTAGTACATGGTATTTTACAAAAGAAAATGACAAATCCAACCCTAGAGTGTTTGTGCTTGTCTTCATTGCCACCTCCAATTATCAATTGGAATCATAATTGGCTCAAACCATCTTGGGCTTCAAGTCATAAATATGCTCAATTCCTGATGTGGGTGTTTCCAAAATCATTTCATTTAACTCTAAATATGAGTTTTTTAATGTGGGTCCTTCAAGAGTTGATGATTATCGTTAAACTATCATTTTAACTCAAAACCTTAAGTTCTCAAATTAACATCCAATCATATATATCAAGTTGGATTAAAGTCATTTTCTCTTGAAAGATTGTTTTCTTCTTTTTTAATTTGCAAGAAATAAAAAATTAGAGGTCGATAATATATATTAGACTAACTTACTTAAAGTAAAACCCTAATAGATAATTCCTACAGGATTTTCTTCGTTGATAAGCACAAATTAACATGTCAAACATTTGTTTTACTTGTTATAATGCAAATATATAATCCCAAAAAACCCTACAAAAATTAGGCGCCCTTGGGGCTAGGATGAGGCAAAATCTATGAGAACAAGGGCTTTCATGTCAAAATACAAAATACAAGCAAATACTGCAAAAAAAAAGTAGTAGAAACTCTTGTGCCAAAATTGATGGGCACTTTGATAACTTCCACTAGCGTTCAGAGTCATCAGTGTTAATTAAATAAGTCAATCCCACTAACTTCTTAGACTTTAGTGCCCCAACAACAGCAAAGTGGTCTCCTCTCACCTTTTCTAATTTGAAATTTTAAACTACAAAGCATGAAGCTTTCTTTATTTATAATACCCTAATCAATATATTCAGTCTATCCCTAAGACTGCCAGCGCTCCAAGTAAAGCAAATGTTCTTTGCATCATAGAAAGGTTCTCTCTTGAATGAGAAGAATAACATCTTAGAAAAGATATTGATCAGTCTCTCCAACATGGGTCTCATGCTTCTCAAGAAGATCTCCCTTCTCTTCCTCCTCATCTCAGCATCGTTTCTTTCTACTTCATTTGCAGGTGGGTCTCCCCAGCTCAGTCTTTTCTGCAGAAATCCCACCACTACTACTCGCATTACAAAGAAAGCTTAAATTCTCATAGATTATTAAGTCTTTTGTCAGCTTCTTCGTCAATAATCTTTGTTCCAACCCTTGTGTGATGACAGTACGTAGCTTTCCTCGTAAAACTTTTACGTGCTCAACATCCTCATTGCCTTTAATTGCAGGCCGAGCAGGCCGACGATCGAAGCTCGCGAGCAAGTCAATTCACGTAGCGGATGCAGCTTTTAAGGTTTGTCCCTCGGCCATGCTCCCCTTTTGGAGTAATGATTCCAGTTAAAGTGCTTTTCACTTTAGTGTATTTGCTGGTAAGGCTATGTTTGGTTACTGAAAATTTTGAAGGAAGAAAAGATAAGAAATATATCAAGATTAAATGAATTTAAAATCATAAATTTCTAACAAATTTTAATTATATTTAATTTTCTTTTATATTTTTCGTAATGAAACCAAATAAGAGAAAATTATTTTTCTTAACATTTTTTTCTTTCTTTAGTACTTTTCAACCAAACATAGCATAAAGCTTTCATTAGAATCATTTTTAAGAAAATCGTTCAGTATTTAGATATAAACTATAAAAAGATTACTTTAATAATGTTTTTAGTAACCTGTTATGTAAAAAAATGTGTTTTTTTCCCAATTATCCTAGAATCATTTCACGCAATAATCGAAGGCTACATTTGGTTCAAAGAAAATTTGACGGGAAAATATAAAGGAAAGGAAAAACGAAGAAAAATAAAAATAGATTTAAAGTTAATAAATTATTTAGGTTTAAGTTTGCTTCATTTTAAAGATTGTTATGCTTTAACCGATCTCAACGTCAAACCTTATGTTGGATGAATTAACATGGTTGATGAATAATCAATTCTCCCTCACCATCATTGCTGTTGTTATAGTGCTTCATTACCCACCTATGCTGCAGAAAACATCAACCATATCAGAAAAGAAACCATCATTCACTTCACTTAATTACACCACATATGATATTTCATTCCAATATCTGCTTTAACTGCAGGAACTATCAAGGAAGCCATCACACCATTACAGGAGAGCAGAAGCCATCCATGAAAGGCTTCTCAGAGCAAACACCAGAGACTATGGGAACTATGATCCTGCACCAGCTCTTGGGAAGCCTCCTTTCAAGCTCATACCCAACTGAGATGGCTTAGCCATTGGTGTTGGGCAATGGGCATGCACCCTCGGATGTTACAAATACGTCAATAAAATAAAGAAGCAACGGCCGGACAATATAGTATGGCTCCGCATGCAGTATATTATAAGCATATAGTTGATAATAGTAAGTTTTGGAGATATCGATGGATATATTAGGGTTTGCATAGCCCTAATGATGTGTTATATAGGTGTCTTAAGCGAGAGGATGGTATGGTGTGTATCTGTTATATATCAATAGTGAAGTACATGAACCGGGTTTTTTTTTATGTATATGTTGAAAGTATCTTATATATGTGTAGTTATGGGAACTAAATTGCTTGAATATCTCATGTGAGTAATGCTAGAATGTTTTATGAATGAGATTCTAACACGTAGTCTTTTGTTATTTCTGACAGAAAACCATTTTTTAACTGAGGGGGCAGGGCAGGACGTTTGGTAAAATTCAATACTTATTATTTAATGATTTAAGTTAATTTTAAGTTAAATTATATTTAAGTTGTTGACTTAAAACTTATTTTAAGTATTAAAATTGTTTGAAAAAATTAACTTAAAATTTATTTTAAATCATCAAATTAACATATTTATTCTCATAAATTATAATTATGGTAAAAGAAGTTAAGTAACAATGGAGGTTGTGAAGTAACATAAGAGATCGTAGAGAGATAACTAGGATAAATGAGAATAAAAAAATAAAATAAAGATGTGAACTTAAAAATAAGTTAATTGTTTTTACTTATTACTTAATTATATTATTATTAAGTTATTTTATCAAATATACTTAACCTACTTAATGACTTAAATTAAGTTATTAAATTACTTTAAGTTATTAAATGACACTAAAAAAGAATTGATTTAACTTGTGATGGAAAATAGTTTTTTGATCATTTGTTTTGAAAATATTTAAAGTGTTTTTTTTTTAATGTAATGATTTCGGAAGTGCTTTAAGTGTAAAAAATCTTCATGGGAAAAAGTTGAAAAAATCATTTTCCGTAGTTGCGTTTCCAAATAAAATATCAACCTACGACAAAAAATATTTTTTAATAATTTGCTTTGAAAATATTTAAAATAATTTTATATATATATAATGATTTGAGTATTAATTTAACAACTTTCATACTATGTATATAAGTGTACGTACAACATCTTCATGAAAAATAAGCCGAAATTTTTAATTTCCCAAATAAAATATCAATCAATCTGCGACGGAAAATAGATTTTTAATAATTTGTTTTCAAACACATTTGAAGTGTTTTTATTTATTTTTATATAATGATTTGAGTAATACTTTAACAACTTTTGTACAATATATAACTGTACAATATTTTTATGAAAAATAAATTGAAAAAAAATCATTTTTCATAGTTAAGTCCCTAAATAAAATTTTGTTCTTAAAAGCATTGTCTAGACCTATTTTTGAATACTCATAAATTTCCATCTCACATGGCTTACATCAAGAATAATATTAAATATATATATATATATATATATATATATATATATATATATATATATATATATATATATATATATATATATATATATATATATATATATTTTAACTCTTTTGGACGGCCCATTTTTCAGTAGAAAATTTTAATAAAGCATGATCAAAACGTATCAAAGTGGGTCGAATCATTCTAAAAAATTTTTGCTACAGTAAAAAGATCAACTAAGTCAAAAAGAGCAAAAATAAAAAGTCTTCACAGGCAACTTTAGAGAGTTCATGCTCGTCTTGCAATCAACCTTCACAATCCAATTGAGTATAAGTAATATGCGTTCATACATTATGGGTGCGTTTGGCTCTCCGAAAGTACTAAAAAAATAATAAAAAAATAATTTTTTAATATTTGATTACATTATAAAACTATAAAAATATAATTAAAATTAGTTAAAACTTTATGCAATTTGAAATTATTTAATCTTAATATACTAATAAAAAAATGTGATTTTTTTTTTACTTAATTTTAAATAGAACTTTAATGTTTAATAGTGTTAAATATTAAGTTATTAGTTTTTGTAGTATTTTATTTTTATTAAGTATTAAAGAGTAAAAAAAAAATATAATATATTATTTTTTTCTATTTAAAAAAGCTATATATTTTGATTTTTTCTATTTAGTAAAAAGTTTATAATAAGTTATCAAAAAATAGAAAAACAAATAATCTAAATTCTGAAAACAAATTACTTTAAGCAAAAAAAAAAAAAAAAAAACAAACATCTAAGTTAAACAAGTTTAAAGAAATATATAAAAATAATTTATTATTTTTTAATCTATTTTTTTTTCCTCAAATTTTATGAGAACGAAAACGTAGCCTATGTATATTTGGATTATGCCCATAACATTATTAGATTTTTTTTTTTTTACAATCTAAATATAAATATAACATAACATATCTTATTAAATATATTATCTTAAAATATCATATATCATGGAAATTATATTATATATATATCCGATTCTATTTTATCTCGACAGTCGAATATAGTCTAAGTACTTAAAATTTTCAATTTTTTTTTTCCTCATTTTAAATTTATTCTCTATGATATTAATTTTCTATTCAAAGGCACCATCCATTCACACTATCACAGACTATACTTTCACAATTGGTCCCCATAAAAATATGCTACACTGCAGCCACGTTCACACACCATTGAAATATTCTAAAGGGAATATTGTTTTAAAAGGTAATAAAATTGTATTTTTTGGAAATGAAATCATTTTTTTTTTTTTGGAGAATTCTTTTTTTTTTTTTTTTTTTATAATTTGAAGTTTCAAAATAAGGACTTTGTTGGTACAACGAGTCTACTACTTTATTTGTTAGCATTTTTGTTGATTTACTCTCCATTCAAAATTCAAAGTTGTCAAAGTTGTGATTCAACCGAAAGCTAAGTCAAGATTGGTTGAGTAAAGATAAATTAAATTTTTTATAAGTTAATGATAGATTAAAAGTCTTAATTGAGTTAAAATGTTTTAATTAATTTGTTAAATTAAGAATTTAAAATGAAAAATCTTTTTAGATAATTAAAATAATTTGAAAATAAATTTTAAATTGATGATTTAAAATTGAGAATTTTTTTTATAAAAAAAATCAAATATTTTTTAATTAATTTAAAATAAAAAATCTTTCCAAATCCTTTTAAAACTCTTAATTTTTAAATTGATTTCAATTTCACTATGTTTTCTCTTTTATATATATATATATATATATATAGCCTACCTAAATGTATTTTATTTTATAAATACACTTTGAAAAAATCAACCAACTTATTTTATCAATCCCAATCTCCCACGAAAATTGTTGAATATTAAATCTTGTTTGTTGAAAAACTTGTTTCAAACAATTGAAAATATATATTATTTCCATTTTTCAAATCAAACATGCCTTAGAAAATTTCGTGAATTTTCCACCATCTCTTTGGTTATATTTCAAAAAATACGACAAAAAGATAATAGAAAAGAAAAATAGAAGAAAGACAATATATATATATATATATAATTAAAGTTAATAAATTATTTTTATATATTACTTCAAATTTATTTTAATTATTTTAACTCTTTTATATAAGAATTAAATAATTTAAAAATACATAACATTTTAATTAATTTTAATTATATTTGATTTTCTTTCATTTTTTCATAATACAATTTTCCTTTATTTTTTTCATTACTAATTTCGGAAATCTTAAAGTTGAAATTTAATTCATTGTAAGTTGAGAAAAAACATCCTTGTATTAAAATCTTTGAAAGTATGTTTTGAGTGGACTTTTCAAAAGCACGTTATTCTTCATATTTGATTTCAAAGCCACTAAGAACGTGTTTGGTTAGTCAACATCTAAACATAAGATAAGAAAATTGAATTTTCGGAGATAAATACTCAAAATGTAATGGACTAATTGGAATTTCAAATTTGAATTGAAGTTGTGAATTTAAAATTTTCATTAAATTTTATTTCTTTTTCTGTCTAATATATTGTTACAAAAGTACGATTAGATGATCTTTTAAAATATTTCTTAAAAATAATTTTAGAGAATAATTCTTGATAATAAATTTTCAAGAATAAAATTATATTTAGAAATTTAAATATGAAAATTATTTTTTAGAATAAAATTTTATTTTTCAAAACAAAAAATGTAAAAAACACGTTTAACAACCAAAAACTGTTTTTTGTTTTATGTTTTTAAGTATAGAAAACGGGATGTTCACGGATAACATCTTTTATTTATTTTCTATTTTTTTACTTATTTTTTAAGAACTATTTTAATAAATAATTATACAAACATATAGAATAATTAAAAAAATAAAACACGAAATATAAAAATTATTTTTAAGAATAATAAAAATAAGTTAAAAACATTTTAGGTTTTCAAACAAATATTTATTCTAAAAAAATTATAAAGCAGTTTTTTCTCAAAACTAGTTTTTAGAATTATTTTCGACAACAGTTACAAACATGCCCTTAGCTTTTTCCTTTTTTTTTTTTTTTTAATTTCCTTTCATTTAATTTATTTAAATCCTATTTTATATTATACATATTTTAGAAATAATTCATAATAAGAAACCTAAATTTTATCTTCTCCATTTTTATTTTTTTTTTGAATCTTTTTGGATTTCAAACATAAAACACCCAAAAACACTTCAAATTTATTTTAAAAAACATATCATCTTTATTTATTATTATTATTATTATTTTTAGAATAAGGGTAAGTTAGTATTTTCCTTTTTTTATTTCCTCTCATTGAATCTATTTAAATTACCTATTTTAGAAAGAGTTCATGATAAAAAAAAAAACTAAATTTTATTTTCTCTGTATTTTTTTTTTTTTTTTTTTTTACTTTTGAGTCATTTTGGATTTTAGACATAAAACACCCCAAAACACTTCAAATTTATATTTTAAAAAAGTAATAAGGGTAAATTAATCTTTTCATTTTTATTTCCTTTCATTGAATCAGTTTAAACTCTATTGTCTTGTACCTATTTTAGAAACACTTCCCAACAAGAAACCAAAGTTTTATTTTCTCCATTTTTTTTCCTTTTGAATCTTTTTGAATTTCAAACATAAAACACCCAAAAATACTTCAAATTTATTTTAAAAAACATACCATCTTTATTTATTTATTATTATCATTTTTAGAATAAGGGTAAGTTAGTCTTTTCCTTTCTTATTTCCTTTAGATGAATCCGTTTAAATTCTATTTTTTGTTATACCAATTTTAGAAAGAATTCATAACAAGAAACCTAAGGGTCTGTTTGGTTGTTGTTTTTGAAAGTTGCCCTGGAAAACAGAGTTTTTTGTGTTTTCAGAAAAAAAAAAAAAAAGTGTTTGAAAACTAAATTCAGAAAATAGTTTTTGTTTAAAAAAAAAACTTAATAAAAGTTTTTTTAATTAAAATAGTTTTTTAGAATAAACAAAAAAACATATTTGTGTTGTGAAACAAGGACAAATATAATGCAAATCAAAGTAGTAGAGATAAAATATATCTTACTTTGATATATAATATGGAAGAAGGAATCAAAGAAGAGAATTGAGAAAGTGAAAGAAAGAGAGAGAGAGAGAGAGAATGAAAGGAAGAACTTTCTTTCTTTTCTCGGGATGCTTTTACATGGAGGGGTAAGAAGCCTTTTATAGGCTTCATAATATGAACTCCATTTACTCATCTTTAAGATGAGTAATGGGAGTTCATAATGGCCATCAATGTGGTCATTCATTCTTTTCATTTACAACACTCCCCCTTGGATGACCACCATATTAAAAGAATATGTCTCATTAAAACCTTGCTAGTAAAAAACCCTATAGGAAAAACCTAGCGAAGGAAAAAGAGTACAATATTCTTTTCTTGGTATATTAGGACTGTCTCGTTAAAAACCTTGCCAGTAAAACCCAGTAGGACAAAACCTGGACGAAGGAAAAAAGAGTACAGTACACTAACACCCTTTTACAAGCATACTCCCCCTCATGTCGATATCCTTGAGTTGACGCATTCCAATCCTGTGTATTAACTTCTTGAATGTTGAGGTTGGCAATGATTTTGTGAATAAATCTGCTAGATTATCACTTGAGCGTATTTGTTGCACATCAATTTCACCACTCTTCTGGAGTTCATGTGTATAAAAGAATTTTGGTGAAATGTGTTTAGTTTTATCTCCTTTAATATAACCCCCTGTTATTTGTGCAATGCATGCAGCATTATCTTCAAATAATGTTGTCGGGTCACCTTTGATAGAGGAGAGTCCACATGATTCCCGAATATGTTGGATCATAGATCTTAGCCATATACATTCACGACTTGCTTCATGAATTGCCAGTATTTCCGAATGATTTGATGATGTGGCTACCATTGTTTGTTTGACAGATCTCCATGAAATAGCAGTACCATTGCAATTAAACACATACCCTGTTTGTGACCTGCCTTTATGTGGATCTAAAAGATATCCTGCATCTGCATATCCAAGCAATTGTTACTTTGATTCCCTTGAGTAAAATAAACCCATATCAGTAGTTCCGCGAAGATAACGCAATATATGTTTGATACCATTCCAATGTCTTCGAGTTGGAGCGGAACTGTATCTTGCTAATAAATTGACAGAAAAAGCAATGTCTGGACGTGTACAATTGGCAAGATACATAAGTGCACCAATAGCACTAAGATACGGTACTTCAGGACCAAGTAACTCTTCATCCTTTTCGCAAGGACGAAATGGGTCCTTTTTCACATCAAGTGATCGGACAACCATTGGAGAACTTAAAGGATGCGCTTTATCCATATAAAAACGTTTCAAAACTTTCTTAATGTATGTTGATTGATGTACTAAAACTCCATTTGGGAAATGCTCGATCTGCAGGCCGAGACAAAATTTTGTTTTTCCAAGATCTTTCATCTCAAATTCTTTTTTCAAGTAATTTGTTGTTCTTATGAGCTCTTCAGGAGTTCCAACAAGATTTAAGTCATCAACATACACTGCAATAATTGCAAATCCGGTTTCTGATTTCTTAATGAAGATGCATGGGCATATAGGGTTATTCACATACCCTTCTTTTAGCAAGTATTCGCTAAGGCGATTGTACCACATGCGTCCAGATTGCTTTAATCCATACAAGGATCATTGTAACTTGATTGAGTACATGCTACGAGGATTTGTATTATTTGCATCAGGCAATTTAAATCCTTCGGGGATTTTTATGTATATATCATTATCCATGGATCCGTATAAATATGCTGTAATAACATCCATGAGACGCATATCCAGTCCTTCTGAGACTGCCAAGCTAATTAAGAAACAAAATGTGATTGCGTCCATGACGGGAGAATATGTTTCCTCGTAGTCAATGCCAGGTCTCTGCGAGAAACCTTGTGCTACTAATCGCGCTTTATATCTTATGATCTCATTATTCTCATTGCGCTTTCGTACAAATACCCATTTGTACCCAACAGGCTTTACATCTTCAGGTGTTTGGACTACAGGTCCAAAAACTTCTCGTTTTGTTAATGAGTTTAATTCTGCCTGTATAGCTTCTTTCCATTTTGGCCAATCATTTCTATGTCGACATTCTTCCACATTTCGTGGTTCGGGATCTTCATCATTTCTTATGATATCAGAGGCCACTTAGAAAGAAAAAATATTGTTAATAACAATATTATTTCGATCCCATTTTTCTCCCGTTTGTACATAACTTACTGAGATCTCACAAATTTCAGGTACCTGTGCCTCTTCAGGGGCTTCTCGTTCAATATGTGGATCTTCAGGAGTTTCTTGTTCAATATGTGCCTCTTCGGGGGCTTCTTGTTCAATTTGTGCCTCTTCGAGGGCTTTCTGCATTATTTGTGCCTCTTCTAGGGCTATAGATTTATCAATTTAAAACTGATCAGTCATTTTGATGGTCTCTTCTAGAGTGCCAAGTTTTTCTTGGGTTCTCCTCTTCCGGGGAGTTACATCCTTTGAGCCTACAGGTCTACCACGCTTCAGGCGTATCTTAGATTCATTTGATAACTGTCCTACAGGGACATCAATCCGTGCTGGAGTATTTGCAACCGGGATATGTGACTTTGTCACTTTCTTTGTATCAATGAATGCATCTGGTAATTGATTTGCAAGATTTTGCAAATGAATGATCCTTTGAACTTCTAGTTCACATTGATTTGTACGAGGATCAAGATGGGTCATAGTAGATGTCTTCCAACTAATTTCTTGTCGTTCTTCAGGAATCGACTTTTCTCTCCCTAATGATGGGAAAACACTCTCATTAAAATGACAATCCGCAAAGCGGGCTGTAAAAACATCGCTTGTCAAAGGTTCAAGATATCTTATGATAGATGGAGAATCAAAACCTACATAAACCCCAAGTCTTCGTTGGGGACCCATTTTAGTGCGTTGTGTAGGTGCAATTGGTACATATACTGCACAACCAAAGATTCGTAAGTGAGAGATATTTGGTTGTTTTCCAAGCACAAGTTGTGAAGGAGAGTATTCATGGTAAGTTGTAGGTCGAATACGGACTAAAGCTGCAGCATGCATAATAGCATGTCCCCAGGCGGAAGTAGGTAATTTGGTTTTCATTAGTAACGGTCGAGCTATTAATTGGAGACGTTTGATGAAGGATTCTGCTAAACCATTCTGGGTATGAGTATGAGCAACAGGATGCTCAATATTTATCCCTACTGACATGCAATAGTCAATGAATGTTTGAGAAGTAAATTCGCTAGCATTATCAAGACGTATTGTCTTAATTGGATAATCTGGAAATTGTGCTCGTAATCTGATTATTTGTGCAAGAAGTCTAGCAAAGGCTACGTTACGTGTAGAAAGGAGACAAACATGTGACCATCTAGTAGAAGCATCTATTAAGATCATAAAATAACGGAATGGTCCACATGGTGGATGGATAGGCCCACATATGTCCCCATGTATTCTTTCTAAAAAGATTGGTGACTTAGATATGACTTTAGTAAAAGATGGTCTGATTATCAATTTACCTTGTGAGCAGGCAGCACATGAGTATTCATTGGGCGAAAGAATCTTCTGGTTCTTTAGTGGATGCCCATGTGAGTGTTCGATTATTCGACGCATCATTGAAGACCCTGGGTGACCTAGTCTGTCATGCCAAAGGACAAAAACTTTTGGGTCGTTGAACTTCTGGTTCACGACAACATATGATTCAATAGGCTTTATAGTTGTATGATACAACCCAGAAGAGAAAGCCGGGAGTTTTTCCATTATAAGCTTCTGGCCAGATATAATGGAAGTAATGTAAAGATATTCTACATTATCTTCATTCATAGTTTCAATATGATATCCATTTCTGTGGATATCTTTAAAACTGAGCAAATTTCTTCTGGATTTGCTAGAATATAACGCGTCATTTATATGGAATCTAGTTCCATTTGGCAACGTTATGTTTGCTCTTCCAGAGCCTTCAACTAAGTTTGTAGTACCAGATATGGTACTTACATTAGCTTTTATTAATGTCAATTCGAGGAAATATCTTTTATCTCGAAGAATTGTATGTGTGGTCGCACAGTCCGCGAGACATACATCATCCTTATTCATCTTGAGACCAAATAACACATGGATTTCAGATATAACAAAAAAATAGGGCATAATGTAAATAACAAAGTAAATCAGATGTAAATATAAGACATAATAATATATTATTTTATATATAAAGTAACATCAATCAATGTTAATTTTTTCATCATTTATCAAATGGTCTGTTTTTTCATTGGGACCTCCAAAGAAATCAATGTCATAGTAGGTTAGGTCCAATCCATCATCATCGGTAAAGTTCATTTCTATCTCTTTTCCTTTAGCTTTTATTGATGCTTGGTAAAGGTCGACCAAATGTTTAGGCGTACGACAGGTACGCGACCAATGCCCCTTCATACCACATCTATAACAATTATTCTCATGGTTCTTAGGAGGTTTATCTTGTAAACGCTTCCCATTTTCTTGTATTGTCTCAGTATTGTTCCATTTCTGGTGGTGCAATGAGGCTTTCATTTTCTGAGAATTATTACTATAAGAACCATGGTATCGGGGATTTCTTCCACGACCACGACCACGTCCTCGTCCTCGTCCACGTCCACGAGTTTGGGACGATATTGCATTCACTTCAGGGAATGGTTCAGATCCAGTTGGACGAGACTGGTGATTTATCATCAAAAGCTCATTATTTTGTTCAGCAACAAGAAGACATGATATTAATTTAGAATATTTTGTAAATCTACGCTCTCGATATTGCTGCTGCAGGAGCACATTCGAGGCATGAAACGTAGTAAAATTTTTCTCTAACATGTCTTCCTCTGTGATTTTTTCTCCACACAGCTTTAATTGAGAGCTGATTTTAAAAAGTGCAGAGTTGTATTCACTAACAGTTTTAAAATCTTGCAACCTTAGGTGCATCCAATCATATCGAGCTTTTGGGAGAATCACAGTTTTCTGGTGGTCATATCTTTCTTTCAAATTACTCCATAGAGTAAATGGGTCCTTTACCGTAAGATACTCATTTTTTAAACCTTCATGGAGGTGATGGCGAAGGAAAATCAATGCTTTTGCGCGATCCTGCAGGGATGCTTGATTTCCTTGTTTGATTGTAGCTCCAAGGTTCATTGCATCAAGATGTAATTCAGCATTAAGGATCCAAGATAGATAGTTCTTTCCCGAAATGTCAAGTGCCACAAATTCGAGTTTTGTGATATTCGACATTGTCAAATAACTTCATATATATGACAAAACAATATTATTAAAATCAGTTATAATAACTTGATAGCATTGGTATAACTTTGATTATAAACAAAATCAAATAATTTGTTTATAACTTTTAACAATATGTAACAAAACAAATCAACAATAATATAAATATGTGAAATTTTATTCTATATAAATAACTTCAAGTTTAAGATACAAGAATTACCTTCAGAGCAATTCGTGTTGATAACGTGTTGTGAAACAAGGACAAATATAATGCAAATCAAAGTAGTAGAGATAAAATATATCTTACTTTGATATATAATATGGAAGAAGGAATCAAAGAAGAGAATTGAGAAAGTGAAAGAAAGAGAGAGAAAGAGAGAGAATGAAAGGAAGAACTTTCTTTCTTTTCTCGGGATGCTTTTACATGGAGGGGTAAGAAGCCTTTTATAGGCTTCATAATATGAACTCCATTTACTCATCTTTAAGATGAGTAATGGGAGTTCATAATGGCCATCAATGTGGTCATTCATTCTTTTCATTTACAACAATTTGAAAGTTATTTTTTTAATTAATAAAGTATTTTCTTCCGTTAATTTGATATTATAAATATATAAATAATTTTCATATGCACAACTAAAAAAAAAATATTTAATTTTGAAATTTTTACACTAGTTATAATTTTTTTAAACAAATGATGACTTTGTTATCATGTATAAGTATATTAATTTCAATAATTTAAGAAAAAATAAAGAATTTACGGATGAAGGTGTGGTGGTTGGGTGGAGCTCACCTTTGTGGAAACACAAAAAGAAATAAGAGAAAATACGAAAAACAATCTATTATTTGAACAATGAAAACATCTTTTTATTGTTATAAAAAAAAATGATTTTTGAGAATACAAAAAATACAAAAAACAAATAATACACCCCCTTACCCAAACAAGTTTTTTGTGTTTTTTGTTTTCAAGAATAGAAAATAGTTCTTGAAAACAAAAACCAAACAGATCCTAAGTTTTATTTTCTCAATTTTTTCCTTTTGAATCTTTTTAGATTTCTGACATAAAACAACCAAAAACACTTCAATTTTATTTTAAAAAACAAACCATCTTTATTTATTTATTTATTATTATTATTATTATCTTTTTTAGGATAAGAGTAAATTAATCTTTTCCCTTATTCTTTCATTAAATATATTTAAATTCTATTTTGTATTATACCTATTTTAGAAAGAGTTCGTTTTTTTTCTCCTTTTTTTTTCATTTTAAATTTTTTTGGATTTCCCAAATAAAACACCCAAAAACACGTCAAAATTATTCTTAAAAACATACCATCTTTAGAATAAATATTCAAAAATTAATTTTTTTATAAGTTTCCCAAATGTGTTTTATGAGTTAAAAAACCATTTTATATTTGAAAAAAAAATAAAAAATAATTCAACAACATTTTCCCAACATATCAATGTCAAATAGATCTCTTGATTTTGCAAAAGTGACATGATTGAACTTGAGAAGAAAAAAAAAAAAACCCTAAATAAAAAAAGTTCTCCCTTCCCAAAAAAGTAATTATTTCTTTGCACAAGCGTGTATTTTTAAGGCAAAGACAAAGGTGGAGAAAAAACACATCAAGAAGTCTAGCTTGTAGCTCTAAGCCTCTTCCTTTGATGATTATTGATTTGCCTAATCTTTCACTTATACTAATATATGATTGCTTTTGTCCCTTTATTCCACACGCCACCGCTTGATAGAGACTAAATTCACTTTAATGAGGCTTTTATGAAGTGAAATTACACTACCACCCTCAAACTCTTGGGTGCCAAGATGGAGGGGTGCCAGGGCATAATTGACATTTCATGGTTACCCTAACAATTGGAGCTAAATGGTTGGGGGGTTGAACCACATGTTTTATTATAAATATAGTCATTTACGTGCATTACTCAATGTCCCCATTTGTAGTCTTCATGGCTACCTATTGAGTCATGATAGCCGACCCTTGCCATTTGTTTGATTGCCCGGGATATTTGACGATTTTCTTTAATTTTTTAATAATAATGTATATTGCCGACTTATTTTCATATGAATTGGACTGAGTGTTTGAATTTATTATTTAATGACTTAAGTTGATTTTAAATTAAATTATATTTAAATTGTTAATTTAAAAACTACTATTTAATTTTTACTTTAATTATTAAGGTTGTTTGATAAAATTAACTTAAAACATATTTTATATCATTAAAACAACATATTTATCTTCGTAAATTATAATTTTGATAAAAGAGGTCGAGTAACAATAGAAATTGTGCAATAACAAAAGAGATCACTGAGGAGATCGTAAAAATAACCAGATGAAAGTAAAAAAATAAAATAAAGATGTAAACTTAAGAATGAGTTAATTAATTTTACTTATTACTTCAAATTATTTTTTATTTTAAATTATACCATTAAGTTATTAAGTTATTAAAATAAAGCTCATATTCAAGTTCGAGTTAAATAGTAAAAATATCTATACAAATCCTCTTAAACAGAGGATTGAGTTCGATCAGACCAACTCTTCCAAGTTCCATACCCGATTATCACATTAATTATCTTGATTTACATTTAATTTTATAAATAATTTTAAGTTTCAATTTCTAATTTTACAATTTTGTCCTACCATGAATTCTAACATATGGCATGTGAACACAAGGTGAGAGTCGTGGGTCCTTGGAGGAATCGGCCCGTAATCTTCCAAATGTTAATTTCAACCTCGTGTCAACTCTTAATTCCAATTTGGATTTTTCTACCTTCTTCTACTGCATTTATTTGATTCTGACCCCGGAAGAGAGATCTTTTATACTGAATATTTTAATAATTAAATCATTTAAAAATAATAAATATTTTTTTAAAATTCTTAAAATAAAATAAAATTTTAAATTTTTTTTCAAATGTAAAATTCATCAAAAACAGCCTTTCAAAAACGAATAATGTAAAAAAGGGAATTTAGGAGAATTCTATATAAAATGATTTAATTAAATTAAAAACATTAATAAATATTAAATACCCTTCAACTTCCGTGTGAGAGTGAAAAGCTTTGGAATGCGTACTGCGCACTCCGCGTACTGCAGAAGTCACCATTTGGTTTCCCTTTCCACCCCCTCTCGCCTCGTTGCCACATATTTAAAAGACAATAACGTACCATCCTCTCATAGCGTGAATTTCAGAACTGTTAGCCCGGAAAGGTACTACTACCTTATGCACCGATGCTCACTCGCTATCCCGCTCTAATTACCGGGAACCCCCCAAGGTGTTTGCTTTTTTGCAATATTCCCACCCCTCCAAGTTAATAACTCCGTTATAATGGACGGCGCTTAACTAAAGATAGACGAAAAAGCACAGTAACGGAGCTATTAAAAGCCGTCAAAAACGACTTCGCTCCTTTCTCTCTTTCTCAGCGAACAAGCAGCAGAATCAGTTTCTCTCTCTAAAACTTCTCTCTCCAAAGGTCTCTGTGTTTCCCCTTCAGAACTCTGTGGTTTCTCTCTCTAGGTTTCGCGTGTTTTCTCTCTTTCTCTCGTCTGTGACGATCTTAGCGTGGAAAGGTATGGTTCGATTGCGTCATGTTGAGGTGTTTTGTTCTGGTTTTGTCTCCATACGGAGACTCGTGTTGTGGAATGATGAAATTTCAATAACCGAAGATGTTTGATTTATTATTTAAATTTCGATTTCTAGGGTTTGGTTTGGGTGTTTTGACTGTGAATTCTGCTTTGGTGGCACTGAATTCGGATCTCTGTGACCTCTGTATGGTTCGTCTTCGTATTTCTAGGGTTACGATTTGGACTCACTCTAAATTTCCTGAAAATCAGCAGATTTAATCAATTCGTGGTTATATATATATATTATTATTATTATTTTAAAATTTTTTTGGTATGTTGATTGTTATTTGTGCTTTTGAACTCCATGGTTTCGAAAAGGTGAGTGTTGGAATTTTGGAACTCAGTTTCTGAGTCTGGTGGAATCATTTGGTGTTCAACTGTGATGGCTATTTGACTGCCATTATTGTTTTTGACTAAGAAAACCCTTTTTTTTTTTTGCTCTGGTTGCTTTCCTTTTATATTCAATTGGGGATGTGCATGGTGACGAAACCCTAGAATCCATTTGAATTGGGAATTCGGAGTGAATTTGTGTAAGTCGTGAGAGAGCAGTTTTCAGGTGCAAGAGACTAAGAGTCTTTTATAATGTGTTTTTGCATTTTTTGTTTTAATTTTGTCATTTAATCTGGTTTTTTCACGTGGAGCATCTTTTGAGTTTTGGTGCTCTTAGTTATGAACTTGTTTAGTATGATCATGAAGTTAGAACGACAAAATCTTCATTCTTTGATCAAGAATAATTTTCATATTTGTATTCTCTAAGCAATCTTTTGCTTTATCTTACTGCATCCACCGGAAGGGTTATACCCCCCAGATAATAAGTGTATATCTTATCAGTGGTTGAAATAGCAATTCTGACAAAAAGATGTTATGATTTTACCCCTAAATTTTTAATTCAATAGTGTAAAATGTTCTATTGTCGTTTTGGTTCCTTTTGATTTTCTACCTTCATTGAGAACATTTTGGAATTTCTTGATTTGTTAAACTTTATGCTTGCTTATACAATTATTGTGTTAGCTAATTGATGGTCTCATTTCATTTACCATAATTTCAGAGGAAAGACAACCTTTTGGAATATTATTCTTAGAGGTAACCATAATGGGTCTATCGGTCAAATGTAAAGTTCTGCAGATGTGAATGGTGTAGTTGCTGGAAACTTCTGTCAATTTTATATGTATCTGAGTGGGCATGGGGTCTGCTTGTTGTGTTGCTGCTAGAGATAGAACAATAACAAATGGACCAAGCTGTGAAGTTATGCAGCATAGAAATGTTCGATATTCACCATCATGGAGCTTCCGATGGGACAACCGAGGGCGTGTAGCAGGTGAAGTTGATACTTCTGCTAGTTGGTTTGCTGATGGCCCGAACAGGAACGGAGGATTGGAAAACAAATCCGAAATAACTTATGCATCAGATGGGGGAAGTCCATTAGAAAACTTTCAAACGCTTACATGGCAGAAGTCACCGGTTTCTGAAGGAACTGCTGGGAATTTGACAACTCCTGCTTCAGGTGAACCTTCAGAATCTAGCTCCTTTGTTTTTGTTTAGTATGCTATGATGGGGTCAGTTGAGTTTCTTAGAAGTGTCTTTTTTCTCCGTGGACTTGGGATAAAAATGCCATGGTTCTTCCTTGCCTTGTAATGGCCATCTGATTAGCATTAGCCTTTTAATATTTGTTATAGAGAGAGCTGTTATTGAAAATTTAATTTCATGGTCTAGTTTGCTTGGATTTGGTGGACACGCTAATGTTCTATTATGGATGTGTGTGTGTTTTTGTTTGTTTGTTTGTTTTTATAATTTTTTTATTGTGATTAGTGAATTAGGCTCTTGTGTACTTGTCCTGCACCTTTGTTTAGCGTAGCATGTTTTGAAGAACCTTTAGCAATGATGAATTTAAGAGAGCTATTTAAAAGTTACATGTGACAGTGGTTGGCATGTGGGAGTAACCTTAATAGAAGATATGGTAGGGGATTGTTGACTAAGATGACCAAAACATGCACATGAAAGATCTGTGGCTGTACCTATGAAAATACAGGTTAGAAGTTCTCAAGGAATGAAAGATGGCTTAGAAGGAGATGAATAGGAGTTTAATAGTCTTACAATCAAATGGAAAATGTGATCCTAGTAAAGTGAAATGATAGAAAAAGGATTTGTACAGCTAATCATTAAAATGGTCAGGATAATAATCAAGCAGTTTTGGTGTATAAGGTGAAGTAGTTTATGCCTCTTCAAGAGTTTCATGTCCCTCATTTTATGTGCAGTAAAAAGGACCCTCTGTTGGCAAATGGTTATATTTCTCTAAGTTTTAGGTTCTCCCATTTTTAATTTTCTAGGATGTGAAGCAGATGATTCTCACCGTGTTCTTTTTTAGGTTCCATTTGGGAATTAGAACATGGTTATAAATATTGTTCCTTTCCAGTCCAGTTTTGGAGAAGCATTTGGTTTTGGCTGCAAGTGACTGCATGAAACTGGCAAATTACTCATCATATGTCCTTCTGCTTTTATTTTCTTCATTGGCAAGTGTTCAAAGCGAGATGACATTTCAACGTGACATTTTATGATCTCTAAAATGTACATGCCATTCTCAATTTTCATGCTGGATGCACAGAAATTGGAGTTTTACAATTGCATGGTTTGTAGGTTTCAAGCTAATTTCTGATCCTCATAGATGATAGATAATATATTTCAATGCTGCTGAGGAAAGGGCTAGGGCTTGTGTAGAAGCTCTTCACATTTATAAAGAGTTTGTTTATTGGTAGATATATGGTTTCCTGGTTTATGTTACAAGTCGCAGATTTCACACTTTAATTTCTGCTTTTGTTCTTTCATTACTGATGTATTACCGTGTTTTTTCTAATGTTTTAAAATAGCATCATGTGGTTGAGCATTGGTCTGATACGCATTTTTGGGGTCATCATATCATTGACAGAATTTTCATTTTCTACTCATCTCATATTTATTTTTACCTTTATTTTAAGAAACAATTCACTAGTCACTATTTGAAAAGGTTGGCTAGGAAGAACTTTCTGCTCTTTACACCCCTTATTGGCTTCTTAACCTGTACTATGTTTTCAGTGTACCATGTTCTGTTGTATCTGATACCTCTCTACATGTCTGGCAGATCAATCTATCTCAAGGAATATCTCTGTGGAAGTGAGTGTGGAACATCTGGAGCTTGTTATTGTAAAAGACCCTTTTGTTGTGGTTTATGATTCTGGATTTAATATTTTCTTTTCCTTAATATGATATACTTCTGTGTTTATAATCATGTTCTAGGTGAAGGAATCAACTGGATCCCCAGGAGTTTCAGATCCGTCTCCTGCTAAACTCTCACCCGCTTTGCCTTCACCTTCACCAACTTTGCCTTCACCTTCGTCTTTGTCAACATCCCCTGTGTCATCCCAAAGTCATATTCTCCCTGCCACCTCAACCCCATCAAGGTGGTCCAGAGGCTCTCCAGGGCATCATTTATTGCGGCAGGTATCCGATAGCCGAATCCCAGGATTGAAATCACCAAACTACTCAATTTCTGAAGAAAGACCACCGTTTGTGCTCCCTGTATGGAACAATGATTCAATTAGGGGCTCTTATGGTGGGTCTTCAGATGGTTGGTCTATGCATGCTTTTTCTGAACTCATGGCTACTTCCCGTAGAGAAAGGTGGTCTTTTGATAGTGAATCTTTGGGCTTCAACCGTGATAAGATAACCAGGTCTAGTAGCAGAATTTCAGCATCTCCCTCTATCGATCTGCAAACTTGTGGTGTTTGCGCAAAGCTCTTGACTGAGAGATCTTCATGGGGCGGCCAGAAAATTATTGCCAGTAACGAGCTCTCAGTGGTGGCGGTTTTAATTTGTGGCCATGTTTACCATGCGGAGTGCTTGGAGAATATGACAGCTGAAATCAACAAGTATGACCCAGCTTGCCCGGTTTGTACTTTTGGAGAGAAGCAGACTCTAAAGTTGTCTGAGAAAGCTCTGAAAGCAGAAATGGATTTGAAGGCTAAAAACAAGAGATCAAGGAACAGAGTTGTGGATAGTGATCTTGATGGCGAAACTGTTGTATTTGATCATCGAAAAAGTAGTGGACGTGAAGGTAAAGGACCCAAGCTGGGCTCCAGTTCCAGCATGAAGAGCTCCTTAGGAAAGCCTTTCTTGAGGCGGCACTTCTCCTTTGGGTCCAAGGGGACTAAATCCTTCTCAGAGAGTCATCAATCTACTAGAAAGAAGGGATTTTTCTGGGCAAAATCTAGCAGGGAATGAGCTTCTTCACAGCTTTTAAGAGGTGAGCATCTTTGCCTCTCACAAATGTCAGACTTTGTCAAATTCACATTACAGGAAATTTTTGTTTCTCCTTTCTCCTGCACCACTAATGACTCCTGAGCCCCATACCTTTATGCCATAATTACCTCCAAATCTGATGGAGATATTTTTATTATTGTGGAATTGGAATTACTAAGAGCAAATCGCCAAATACCTATAGAGTTTTGATAATTGTTTTTCAACCGAAAAATAAGAGTTCGTTTGATAGTGATTTTAGAAAGTGTTTTTAGTAACATTTCCTATTATCACTTTCAAACACGCAAAGTTTCATGATTTTTTTGACAGCAAATAGCTTTTTAAAAATTTCTCTTAAATCAGAGTTTTTTTTCTTCAACATATTTTAATTGTTTTTGAAGTTTTTTTTAAAAATAATTGTATAAATATATAGAAGGATTAAAAATAAAGTGTTACATACAAGTTGCTTTCAAGAAAGTTACTTTCAAGAAGTATTTAGAAATATAGAAAACCGTTTGAAAATATTTTAAATTCTCATAATGATCTTTGTTCTAGACAGAATTGTTTTTGAAAACTCCTTAAAATTTTTTTCTCAGAACTGTATTCGCCTCTTAAATTCTAGGAGGAGATTCTTTGAACTCTTGCTAGACTCACCATCTTCTATGTATACAGATGCAGCCTGCGATCACGGCTGGGCACCCGAATTGTGAAGGGAGCAGGGCGGCACTCATCACATATCCTGTTAAGAAACATCTGTATTGGTGGATCTTCATATGTTTCAACCAGCAGTCCTTTAGCTAGTGAATTTACACTGTAAAGAAAAGAAAGAAAAAGGAGAAATATATAAAAGAACAATTCATCATGTTGATGGAAGAAGCAAAAAAGGAAAAAAAAAATAAAAAAAAATAGTAGAATGGAAAAGCATTATGACACTAGTATTCTGTTCTTGTTTTGTACAGTTGAATTTGTTTCTTGCCTCTTGAAACATACATGAATTGATTCAAAGAAACTCCATATGACTACTACCACTAGAGAGCCAAGCTGAGTCTGCCAAGAAACACATTGCTGAGCCAACTCTCGACTCTAGAGGGCTTTTGATTTGTCTATCACATTAGTTATCCTTTAATTTCTTTAGGAAATTTACTTCCTATTATGCTAAAAGGGTGGTGGTGATTCTGGTGAATGGGATTATGTTTTCTCTATAATAGTTTATATTGTTCTTCTATGTTATATGACATGATATTGAAATTTCAAGGTAAGAGATTTATTCGGAATTTGCTCCTATGATAAAGAATGTGCTATTCTCGTTGATGTATGACTTTCCAATTCCTTAAGCTATTGAGGAAAAGATAAGGTGTGGTTTGAGCAGTTCTCTCCACTTTGTTGCAAATGATGGGTCATGACTATGTAACAAAGGCCGGTAAAAAAGCTCTTTTTTTTAGGGTAAAAGAGCTAAGGTTCTGTTTGGAACAGTTTTTTGTTCTTAGGGATAAACAGATATGTTTTGTTCTTGAAAATAGAAGATGTGTTGTTAGAAAACATTTTCTGGTTGTTTCATTTCTTGTTTGGGTGTTGATTTAAAAATAATTATTTAAATATAAAAATGATTAAAAATAAAATATTACATAAAAGTTATTTTTAAAACATATTAAATAAGCTATTGTTTTATAAAACATTTTTTCAAACAGGACCTTATGACTCCATATGGTTGATTTGTGGAGTTTAACCAAACAAGGGATGGAATGGCAGGAGGTACGAGGAGCATTGGAGAGGGGAACATCAAGCTTCCAAATCCCACCGCCAATTTGTTTTGAATCCAAACAAAAACGGACTTGGAACCCGAACAGATTAACCAGAACATCGTCATCCATGATCCATCTCAGTCACCAAAGCCATTGAGGCCCATCGGCCATTACCCATTTGTCACTCTCTTCACACAACACGTTCCCTCGCCTCCGCCACGTGCCTTCACCCCCCTTTCTCTTTTTTGCAACCTTCATGATACGTGTCACAACCTTCTTACATGCGCATAGAGCCATTCATCATCTCGTCTATTTCAGTCCCTTCCCCACATTCCCTAATTTCTAACATCACTCTCCGTTTGAAAAACTACTGACTTTGTGGGTCTATAGATTTTGCTTCAATGGCGGATTTGCGGGACGAACATGGAAACCCCATTCAGTTGACGGACCAACACGGCAACCCAGTTCAGTTAACCGACGAGCACGGCAACCCTATGCACCTCACCGGCGTTGCTAGCACCCACCCGATCACCACCACCATCGCTCCAGTGCATGACGCTGATGCCCTCAAAACTGCTGGAGAATCTCACCCGCCCACTTCCGGACACGGGATCGCTGATCAAGCCGTGCACGGTGGTGCACCAGTGGCCGCTGAGCCGGTCGAAGGTGGAGGTGGTGAGATTCACCATGAGAAGCGCGAGAGCAGTTCCAGCTCCAGCTCGGTGAATATTGAAATTCTTAATTAATTACCTCTTCATTCATAACTTTCTCTTTTCAGTTTTATTGAAGTTAGGATCATTAGTAATTGTTGAGACTTTGAACTGTGTTTTGTTGTTTGAATTTTGTAGTCTGAGGATGATGGACAAGGTGGGAGAAGGAAGAAGGGGCTGAAGGAGAAAATAAAAGAGAAACTAACAGGTGGGAAGCACAAGGAGGAGCAGGGGCATGCACCAACCACAGGGGTGGCGATCACCACCACCACCACTGGGAGCGCCACCACCCCCGTTACTGTGCTGCATCACCATGAACAGCATGAGAAGAAGGGCATGTTGGAGAAGATCAAGGACAAGCTACCTGGCCACCACACCTCCCACTGAACCTACCTCCATATGTGCAAATGGCTTCGTTCCTAGGCTTCTATATAGTCTATGCAGTTGGTTGTCTTCTACTTCTGTTAGAATTTGAATTCATGGGTATGCTGTGTGTTTCTTTTATGTACTTACAAATTGTGAGAGTTTGGAGGTTGTGTAATATCCCTAGTGGATGATGTGTATCCATGTATTGATTTCATTAGCTACTATTTCCTATGTAATTTTCCTTAGAGAGTTGATAAAGATTTGGTACCACCACTTCTTTCAGAGTCTCACAATTTCAGTCTTATTCTTTGAGGGGGTCCTTATCAGTTATCACAGAGGGTCTTCTTCCTCGGCACCCAAATTTGAACTCCATGGCCTACTCCTTTTTGCCATCCATCATGCATTCTCTCTATACATAATCGAACAGTAGATTAATTTTCTGCATGCCATGGTACCAATTATATATCCTGCAATATTTATTCGCCTTATTTCATATTGGAGTCAAATGCTTTGGCCCTTTCAATACAATTAATGCCTTTCCAACTTTCTTGGGGTATCAAAGAAAATCTGGGCTTATTCATTGGATAATAATGGTGGGACTAGAAAAAAATATAATAGTTTCAAAACCTGAAATAAAATGTTTTTAATTTGGTTTTTATATTTTTAAATATATTTTTAAAATAAAAATAATTTTGATATGCAATATTTTATTTTTAATCACTCTTTATATTTATATAATTATTTTAAAAATATTATTAAAAAATAACTGCCTAGTAGGATTAGAGGCAGGAGCCACAGGCAGAGTGAGGTGTGATGTTGGAGGGTGGGGTGGTGCCGAGGTGTCAAGGCTTGGGGGAAGAGGGGCGGTCAGGTCTAACCTATGAGAGGTCTTCACATACTTGTATATGTTACCAAGGGATATTACTTTATAGGGGTCTAGGTCAGCTAACCTTGTGAGACCATCTCTACGAGTTTAAAGAGGTCATAACCTTGTCCCTCATGCAAACAAAAGATCGATGTCTCATTTAGTATCTTCCTAATTGGAAGGTGATGGTGCATTCTTCTTCTTTATTTTTCTAATTTAAAGAGGTCACACCTCTTCCCTCCTCACGCAAGTGAAATAGTTGTCTCACTTTGTAATTATGTTCTTAATTGGAAAGTAATGAGTACTCCCTCAATATCTTCTATGAGCAAGGATCCACTAAAATAACGATATAGACGCCATGTGTCAAACATATCTCCCAACCTAACATAGGATGTGTCATAGTGCTCATATCACAATCTAAACACATGTAATCATGTGAGTGGAAAGTCCTCATATATATAAGGATGCATTATTGATGATTCAATATGTCATATTGGAATGAAAGCTTCGGAGGAAGCATAGTGTTAAACGAGGTTAGAAGCGGGTTCTTTGCTTCATATTCATTCAGTCATCGCCCACTTTGTATTCTTTATGGTTGAGTTTGTTCCGCCTTCTTAGAATGTGGAGGCACTCCTAGGTATCCCAATTAGAAGAGATGTTCATTCACTTTTAGTTTGTAAAGTTGGCTTCTTTCATAGTTGGATCCTAGGTTGCAACTTTAAAGAAAGACTAAATTTTGTAATTGGAGGAGACCACCCCTTTTTCCATTTACAAATCAAAAAGAAGATGCTCGAGGTTCAATAGCATTGCCATTTATATAAACCACCAAAAAAGAGTATGTGGTGAGGGTATCAAGGTCGCTATGTGAAATTAAGCATCAAGGTTTCTTGTAGACGGAGGTGAAGTTTGCTAAGGACAAAGTTTAGTGTTCAAGATGAGAAGAACAAAGCAAGTCCTTAGAAGAATGTTTTATATAGCTAAGATAAACCTTCGTTCATTGATTAGATAAGTGAATTTTGATGTTGCCTATCTAACTTGATCATATTTAACTTAACGGGTATTTGATAAATTAATTTAATAACTTAATATGATTTAATAAATTAATTTAATTTATTAAATAAATTGAACATGTTTAATAAAATAACTTAATATCACAACTTAAAGTAAAAAAATAATTTTAAATATTAAGTCAAAATAGTTAATTTATTCTTAATCTTAGATTTCTTTTACCTCATTTGCCTATATCTAGTAAGGGTATTTTATAACAATGAGTCCACATCCATGACTCATCTTTTGTAGTAAATATTTTCTAATTCTTTTATACATCTATATTAATTTAAATATAGATATTTAAAAAATAAATTTAATGTTTAAAATTAGTGAAAGTAAAAATTAATTAAAATTAAATAAGATAAATATTAGTTAAAATTAATGAGAGTAAACATATTAATTTAATAATTTAAAATTAATTTTATCGAATAACTTTAATACTTGAAGTAAAAATTAAATATAAACTTTAAATTAATAATATATAAATAATTTAACTTAAAATTAACTTAAATCATTATAATTAAAGACTCAAGGATCATGATTCTCTTATTTAGAGAATATTGAGATGTCTAAACATGATAAAATAAGGTTCTCCACTAAAAGGGGATACAAGAAGAGATTAAATGAGCAAGTTGGATAAAGACTATACACTCCATATTTAAGATTGGTTTCAAGTAGAACATCGCAAAGGCCACCAATGTTTCATGTTGTGCATGCAAATGTGCCCCACATGTCCGCTAAATTACAAGGGAACATATGCATGCACTTCCACTTTCTTGCCTCGTCTTTCCATTTATCTTCTAAATTAACATATCTTCTCCCATCCCATCATAAGATTTTCAATTTTTATGTCTCACGTCACAAATATCAGCATGTCTTAGAAGTTGAAAACAAAATTTCAATTCTTTAAATTAAAAAACCAAAAAATTAAGATGTTTTTAATTTAATTGTCAATACGAAAATAAACGAAGTGAAAAATCTTAGATTTGACAAACACTTCTTTCAATTGTCCACACAAGAGTAAAGGAAGTGAAAAATGTTAGGAATTTGACAAACACTTGGTTCACTTATTAAAGGTGGCTTGCAATCAAATGAATGTTGAGGGTACCCCCAATGTATAATTGGAGCAAGTGCCAATAAGAGAATTGAGGAGAGTGGAAAAAATTGGAACTTGGCAAAAACTTATTCATAAAGGTGGCTTGCAAACAAAGGAATGTCGAAGGTATCCTCAATATATTATTAGAGCAATTATCAATATGAATTGAGAAGAGAAGAAAATATTGGGATCAAGTAAATTTTTTTTTTTTTTTTTTTAACAAATTAAAGATAACTACAATCAAAAGGGATGTCGAGGGTATTCTCAGTGAATCTCTTCTGATGATAAAATTAGTAAAAGAGAAAAATTGTATAAAAATTTTTAAAAGATGATTGTTTATGTCTTTGTTGACTTATGTGGTATTTGTTTTTTGGCTAAATAAAAAAATCGAAATATTTGATTTTTTTCTATTAAGTTAAAAGTAATTTGTAGACATCGTCCAACATAAATAAAGTGAACTTGTCATCAATTTGTTTAATTTAGTTATATTGGATGATATCAATATGTTACTTTTAGTTGAATAGAAAAAATCAAATATTTTGATTTTTTTTATTTAACAGAAAAACAAATACCACATTAGTTACTATTCTATTTTCATAGCGTTTCATTAGACGCAACTCAATATTTTACTTTAGATATACTTTGGACAAATGGTGACTCATAGATTTGAAGTCAACTCATAATAGAGAAAATAGAAGTTTGGTTATCCATCCAACATACAATTGATGTAGAAGCATAAAGAGTGGTGAAAGGTGATGCTGATTTGGTATCTAATGGGGCTATGCCATGGGATATTCCATCATGGAATCACTGCACTGTTGGAAATGGGTGTGGAGTCATACTTCTACTGCTGGAAGCCATTACTAATTTTATACATTCTCTTTTATTATATAGTTTTCCATCCCTTTTCATGCTTGCTCTGGACTCCACTCTGCCCTATCCTTGCTTCTTTCTGAGACAAGCAGTTTCTGCTCCTTTTCTTTTCGTAAGGCAAAGAGGAAGAAGAGGAAGTGGTTTTTTGTCATTTTATTGAAATTGAAAACAGTTGTATTTGTAGCATTTTCAAATAAGAGAAAAAGAGACCATTATCAACCTAAGTTTCAAAAGAAAACCACAACCCATGTTTGTTTGGGTGAAAAGTTTATTTTTAACCTAAATTCAAACTACGATTTTGAATAATTAGTGCTATATTTCATGTAAAATGAAAGAAAAATTTCTTAATTTAACCGTATAAATGTTTTTTAATTTTTTTTTTAAATTTACAATAAATAAATCTCTAATGTCAAGTCATCATAGATTTCCGTGATATTCGTATCGATTGAGTTACAACTTACAAATCTATTATTTCTATTTGTTTGAAAATTTAAAATTTTTTAAATGTTTATATGCATTTATATATAATATTTTATTTTTCATTATTCTCCATATTTTAAAACAAAATAACTAAAATAATTAAAATATATTATCATAAAACATTTTAATATGTTACCATTCCAGACATATCCTAATATTTTGCAAGCAATCCATTAGTGGTAGTATGGACTTTTTGATAAAATTTAAAATATAATATACACTATGTAAAATATTTTTAGTTTTTATAAAAGGGAATAATTAATAAAAAGATTATTAAATTTTATATAAAAGAATAAAAATGAGTTTAAAGAAGTTGGTAAAATCATTTTAATTTTTCTATTTTGTTTTTTTTTTTTTCTTCCCTTTTCCTTAAAAATTTGTAAGAACCATATACATATACATGAAAAGACATAATTTTAAAAAATAGAAAAAAAATGATATTAAATTATTACCATGGGTGTTTGTCTTTTAATTTTCTTCTTTCTTAATACTTCTAATCTTTCTCAAATTAAAAAAAAAAAATACATAAAAATGTCATTTTGGCTTTTGAGCTAAAAATTATTATTATTATTTACTTTATTTAAATTTCAAAATAATACCTCTCAAAGCATTGAAGAAGATCCAAACTGAATAAATATTTATACTTTTATAATTAATTAATTAATTAACTTTTTAATGAAGAATTTATGCTTAGATGATTCCAAAAATCTCCCATTTATGATCGTTCAAAATTCCCTTTTCGTGATATTTCTTCAAATTTTCTGGGTATCCAAACTGGCGTAGTACGAAATTAGGAATCAATTGCATCAGCCACAATCTGACGGTGACACACACGTCAACCCCGGTCCCCCACTCTCTAACTCTCGCTCTCTTGTTCTTCCCTGGTACTCAGAAAAAACTGGTTACTTTCTCTCTTGGCGCCTATATAAACCCTCATTTTGGCCATAGCGATGCTATCGCAAACCTCAGCATTCGTCTCATATTCTTCTCAGTTTCGAAGTGTTCGATTCTCTGCCAATCTCTCGACCTCTGCCCTTGGCCGAACCTCACTCAGTCTTCCAATGGCTTCTAATTCGAAGCTCTCAAATCAAATCCAGAACATCGGCTTAGGGCTCAATGACTCTGAACTCGACAGGTTCGCCGATGTCGGCAACAAAGTTGCTGATGCCGCCGGAGAAGTGATTCGCGGGTATTTTCGCAAAAAGTTTGACATTCTCCAGAAGGAGGATTTAAGTAAGTTGCTGATTCAGAAGGGTGTGTTTGTTTGTTTGCTGAGAAAAGTTTGTGAATGGAAAGGGACAGTGTATGGCTTTTGCTGGTTTGATTTCTGAAGATTATATATTTATCTATATGGCTTAGTTGAGAAATTTGATGAATGATAGATTTTAGGATTGATTTGGCGTGGTTGAAGGCGGTAGAGCTCTCATATGAATTCAGCATGTAGTTGCATAGTGAAAATTTAAAGCTTCAAAATTATGATTTCTTATCTTTTCCAACATTTTTTTGGCAAATTTTTTGTCATTTGTATTTTCAGTGTGATATTTTTTTGGGTATTTACTTGATTTGCTGCAGGTCCTGTAACAATTGCAGATCAAGCAGCAGAGGAATCTATGGTTTCAATCTTATTAGAGAGTTTTCCTTCTCATGCAATGTAAGTCATATATGTGATTGGACACTATCTTCTCTCCTCCCTTTTTCTTTAAAAAAAATTACTTGTTTATTGAGAAGGGAAAGAAAAGAAAATTTTAAAATGTATATCTGTGTTTGAATTGCAGCTCAGCTGAATATTTGTAAATATATTTTCAGTTTAGTGGAGACTCAAGTTCCAAAAAAAAAAAATGATGATTTTCATATTCCAAAATTTATTTATTTCTTTTGATTTCCTCACAATTAAAAATTTGTTTTATGTTAGATGTTATATTTGAAGTCATTTAGTTTCACTTTTCTTTTTTTTTCTTTTTTTAATTGAATGCATAAGAACAATTGTAGTTATGGAGAGGAGAATGGGTGGAGATGTAAAGAGAAGTTTGCAGACTATGTTTGGGTTTTAGATCCAATAGATGGGACAAAGAGTTTCATAACTGGTATTTTTTTTCTTTTTGATCCTTTTTTTTTATCCCTCTTTATTCCTCTAGAATTATTGGTTCCACGAGTAAGCTCTGTAACCTTCATCTGTTTATATTTGTACCATTTCCAGGCAAACCATTGTTTGGCACTCTAATTGCTCTTCTGCACAAGGGTAGACCGGTAAGAATCACCTTCCTTGTAGTTGGATATTTCAAATAGAATGGTTTGTCTTCTAAGTAGCAAAAAACAGAACTTTTGTGAGATGTTTGTTGTGGCAGATGTCCTGTTATTTGTGTTTATTTTCTGGGGAAACTGGAGGGCTTTACTTGGATGCATTGTAAATTCTTATGCAAGGATCCTGACAAGTTGTCAGTTGAAGAGAACATAAAGAAAAAGATAGAAAATGGATGAAACATGATTGCCTAATTGAGTGATTATCCACCTTAATTACTATGAGGTCTTTAATCTTCATTTAATTAGCTTTATTCTTCAAAACAGACAATTAATAATCATATTGTAAACCAACAAAATAATTAATGATAAACTAATCCATTATTTGATAGAAGGACATAAACCTGCATGACCTTACTTTGAAAAGACTTAAACTAGAATTAACAATTTAATATCGGACATGTAATTCCTTACCCTCATTAGGCCTTTAATAGCTGCAGAATTGCATTGAATTCTTCTCCTGGTTGGAAGTGTTTATAACTATCATAGCAAAGCTCCCCTTCTTTGGTCTCTCCATTGTATTGATTCCAATAAGCTTTTGTAACTGCTATTGAGGCTTGAAGGACAAACAATTCCTGTCCTTCTGCTTCTGTTTCAATGCTTTTCAGAGCTACCTGTAAAAAATAACTTGGGATTTTTTCATCCATATTGACATTCTAATAATTTAGTTTTTTACATTAAATCAAACTTGACTGAACAACTTGCAGGAAGGGTTCATTTGTTGCAGGGCTTATGAAATTTATTTAATTTTTCCCTTAACTGAGAAGCATGCCTTTGCAGATTCTTGGCATAATTGATCAGCCTGTTTTACGTGAAAGATGGATTGGGATGAGTGGAAGAAAAACGACATTGAATGGACAAGAAGTAGCCACACGGGATTGTGCAAAACTAGCACAAGCGTATTTGTATGTCCTCCTTATTTATATAGTATTGTTCTTGTAAAACACTAGAGGTTGTGGTGAAGATTGATCCATATTCAAGCATTCACTCCCCTTTGGCAAAGCTATTTAACCCCTTGCAAGCAAGCCCTGCATGTGGCAGGCATCTATAATCTGTTTTCTTTCTCTGTTTAGGTACACCACAAGTCCTCACCTGTTCAGTGGAGATGCTGAAGATGCATTTGCCCGTGTTAGAAATAAGGTCTGTGTCTTTCTGTTCATTCAATTGATTTCGATGAAAGGTTCCATGCATGGTTTCTTTAAGTATGATTCATACCAAGTAATGACATGTATTTTTTGGTATCAATTACCAATTTCAGATGTACAATGTGATAGAAGCATAAAGAAAATCTCAACAACTTTGACAATGTGTTGATTCAAGTTTGCAATACCTTTATATTGTTGTCCAGGGTCACATGGTATAAACCTATAGCTTGTGAAGCGTTATATATCCAATCGAGTTCCTTTTTCTCTACTTTTCCTCTTTAGTTTTGAAGTTTAGGACTCTATGAGCTTTAAAACTGAATGGAAAGACCTTTTTTTTGAGAGGATTGCATCAAATATTTAAAATTTTGAGGATTTGGGGATCTTTTGGGAGGGATTGCTTAACTGAGGTAAGGAGTCTAAGGACATAACGAAAAGTGGGAAAAAAATAATAAAAATGATACTAAAAGAAAATATCTTTTTTTTTTTTTCTAAAGTCTGGGTTAAAATGACTTCATATTTCTTATTTACTACACTTTCCTTATATTTGCTTTTGTGAAGTTGACATGCAATTTGTTGGATCTGCATTCTTTATTCATCGAATTTTTGTCTTCTTTATTTTTTCATAATACATGCCAAGGCTAGATTAAAATAATAATTGGGTGTATTTTTTTCAAGCAATTTTTGAATTTTGGATGATATATATTGATGGATAGATAATATGCTAAATGGAAATATTTAGGTTTACATTCATAATTAATTTATCTCAGATTTTGGATTAGAATTTATGAACCATAAATCAGTCTAATAAACTCGATCATGTAGTGATTTTTTTGCATCATATCTTATGTACGAAATTACTTGCTTCTTTCAATGTAATGATTATTTTTTTCTTGTAATCCCAATTGACGTGGTAGGATACCTAACCTTATCAAGGTTCATCAATAATGTGAATGAATCTGATACTTAGACTGAAACTGCATGGTTTCTAAATCAAGCAATTATGATATACGTCTGTTTGATGTGAAAACCAAGGGCCTAGGTTTATAGATAGTCTAAATCTTCTTCTCCGTGTTTCTTTGGTGTACAGGTGAAAGTGCCATTATATGGCTGTGACTGTTATGCTTATGCCCTTTTGGCATCTGGATATGTGGATCTTGTGATTGAGTCTGGTCTCAAGGTAAGCTAGCTGTAGCCACTTTTTCCTATGCAGTAGACATGAATTAGAATTTACTTTCCATGGACATGAGGAAGTCTTTGTAGCAATGGAAATAGGAAACAAGCAGTGTCCATGACATAACAGCAATTTTTTCAAGTGACTTCCCGGCAGGACTTGTTCCATGAAAACAAATTGAGCCAAAAGTGATTTTTTTTTCCTTTGTTTTTGCAATTTCATTACATTTAATACTTCACCCCTTTGCCTTTCCACTCGGTCACGCCCTTGTGTGACTATGGACTGTATAATCCAATGCAAAATCTTGTTATGTTCATTTGTTGTCCTGTGAGGAACTTGAAGTGTTAAATAAGCTTCATTGATTTTGTCTAATCATGGTTGTAACTTTTTTCCTTATTAGCCATATGATTTCCTTTCGCTGGTACCTGTGATAGAAGGTGCTGGGGGAGTCATAACTGACTGGAAAGGGCAACAGCTTTATTGGGAGGCTTCCTCAGATTCACATGCCCCAAGTATGATCACTTCCCATGAACTACACTCCACTTTTTCTGTTATTTCTCATGACCTGTCTGAATATTGTCCTAGCCAATTTGATAATCAATTCATAAATCCAACTGCTGTGCAGTCAACAGTCATTTAATCGCTCCTGTACTGTAAGCATTTCCACATGATCACTTCTTGCTAATGGGTTTTATCTTGCAGGTTTTAACGTAGTGGCCGCAGGAGATGAAGAGCTTCACCAGCAAGCTCTAGATTCATTGCAATGGCAGTAAGATTCACATTCATGGGAAACAAGCATGGTTCATGGGTGTACCCTATTGAAGATGGACCCATAGAAGGAGGGAAGCAGCAGACATGTAGCAAAGCAATGTTTATTTATCGAGTGTAGAACTTTATTCACAAGCATATGATTCCCCCACCTTCAATTATTTCTGTTGGTGTATCTTTAGCTCTCAATCCACCTATTTAAGTTTCTTCGATTTCAAGTTGGCTTTTGGTGGATTCGGTTTCATATATGGCCTAATCTTCAATGTTAGCTCATGTTGGGGATCCTTCTTTTGGTCTAGAAACAGGGATTCTTCCTTTGTAACGGCCCTGCCCACAACACATGGTAATAGCTCATACTAAAAAGATTCAAGAGATTTAAATCTGTTGATCAGACAAGAAAACCCACAGACATGGAGGAAGAAACTGAGAAACAGTTTCAGAGATTGGCCTTCTTCCTGGTAAATGAACAAAATTGAACTGGCAAACAAATGACATTTTGTATGGCCAAACAATGGGAAGGGACATAAATGCTTCCAAATATGTAGGGTTATAACTTGGGCTGGTTCGTCAGGTTAATGGCTAACCCGAACCCAACCTGAACTAGGAACAATTAATCCAAGCTGGCAAACAAATGACATTTGTATGGCCAAACAATGAGAAGGGACATAAATGCTTCCAAATATGTAGGGTTATAACTTGGGCTGGTTCGTCAGGTTAATGGCTAACCCGAACCCAACCTGAACTAGGAACAATTAATCCAAGCTCAACCCATCCCAACCTTTAACTCGATGTTTTCAATTCAAGTCCAAGTCAACCTCATTTTTCTAAATTTGTATTGATTGGGTTAGACTTGGTTGATTGAGTTGTATGATTTAAAATCTATATATAGTGGTTTTTTAAAAACTTTTTGTCAAAATTTAAATAATAAATAACACAAAATTTTAAGATAACAATAAAAAATGAAAATAAACTTATATATCTTTAAAAAATAATAATCAAATGTATGATATAAGAGTAAAAATAAACTTAATGAAAAAGTATATGATATAATTATAATTTCATTTTTTTTCTTTAAAATCTAAAAAAATGTGAACATTATCATAAAAGACAATAATCATTATAAATATTATAAAAATATTAAGCCAGACTCAGGTTATGTTAGGGTTGTTTGAATCTTGGTTGGAGCCCAACTTAAATTAAGTTTGACTTAAGAAAATTTAATTCAAATTCAATCCGAGTAATGAAAATATTTACTCAAACCCGTTAAAATATCATGTTGAATTCAAGTTAGATTAGACCAATTCATCCAAGTTGTACTCCTACAAATATGTATTTTTTTAAAATACAATTTTAATTTAAATATTAAAATTATTTTTTCAAAATGCAACTGAAATTTTAATTGGATTTACGGTCAAAAATGTTTTTTTAGGTTTTATATTTTAAAATTAACTGTAATTTTTTTTCAAAATTCCATTTGGGTAATACCATCTGGAGTGAAAGGTTCAATTTATTACGAATCCCCGGTTTGCAACCCAAGCCAATACATGCGAAGTAGGAAAGAAACGACGTCGTTTTGTAGGTGTCACTGAGAACGATGCTCAAAGGGTTGAAAACGTAAAAACAACCAAACGGCGTCGTTTTATACGGTTTAGAAAGGAAAAACATTGTCGTCTGGAGTTTGGACGTGCCAGCCCGATTTATCCTCTAGATTGGGCCGACGTTGTAGCCTGTAACGACAATCCGGACAAAAATAGCCCATAACCCGGATGGCCCATGTTTGGGAGCCCACTCTCTCCACTACATAGGAAGGGTTGCACGCAGGGAGAACTGAGAGAAGTGAAGAGGTTGGGACAGTTTGTGCGTTTTGCTCTTCCACAATGGAACCCTACTCCTTCACATCCTCAGCCAGCATGGCCCAGAAAACATGGGAACTGGAGAACAACATTGTCTCCATGGACGCCCCCTCAGCCGATTCCGACTCCATCTTCTTCTACGACGATGCTGCTCAGGCAAAGTTCCAGCAGGAGAAGCCCTGGGCCAATGACCCCCACTACTTCAAGCGCGTCAAGATCTCTGCCCTAGCTCTCCTCAAGATGGTCGTCCACGCCCGCTCCGGCGGCAACATCGAGGTCATGGGCCTTATGCAGGGCAAGACCGACGGCGACGCCATTATTGTCATGGACGCCTTCGCTTTGCCCGTTGAAGGCACCGAAACTAGGGTTAATGCTCAGGCCGATGCTTATGAGTATATGGTTGATTATTCCCAGACCAACAAGCAGGTTAGTGGCCTTTTTTTGCTGCTTTTTTGTTTGGTTCATCAGAGGGAGGGGGAGGAGCACGATTCTATATAACGTGTTTGGTGACCGTATAAGGATTAGGTTTTGTGTTAGTTGTCTGGGATCGGAGCGCCGTGTTGATATAACGTGCTATCAGTGTTCAGATTTAACTTCCAAATTACCAAAACCCTAAGTTAGGTGTTTAAGGCTTTCTTTGGCTTCTGAAAAAGATGAAAACAAAGTTTTAGATGTTGAATTTTCAATCGTTTGGGAACGTAGAAGCAAGCCCTGCAATGATCATTCTTGGCTTTAGGTGAGAGATTTTCGTTGGGGTGAAAAAAAGCTACAAAAAAAAGAAAGAAAAGGATACATAGATAGAAGTTTATGTTCATGTATGGATACTTTTCCCTCTACTCACCTGATCCTAGTGCATGTATGTTGCTCAATTGATTGCCTATCAAAAACAAAAAAGTATATTGCTCAATTGAGGTGGCTGCTCATGATTCAAAATTTGATCTCCTTTTCTTTTCTGTTCTTTTTCTTTTTCATAAGTCTTCTTAGGGCGAACATTGCAGCTATAAAACTCCAACTTTTGAGCACTTTTCTTTTTGTGTTCTTATGTTGAATTTAGTTGGATATTAAAAAACCCTAAATCAAGTACCATTTTATATTATATTTGAGGCTTTTTCCCTATTGATTTTTATATTTCAGACACTTTGTATATGAGTTTTGTTATTTTCTGTTGTCCCTGCCTATGGTACTTGGTAGCACTTATCTTGAGCTACATTGCACCTATAAAAACCTCTAAAGCAAGTATGATTCTCATCTCTTTGTACCAAGATTTAATTCCCTTATGTATATCGTTCTTATTGTCAGGTAGTTTACTTACATTAAATGTTCCAAAATTTAAGAACCATATCATTTATGCTATAGTAAATAGTGAGTTTGCTGACTGTGCGGGAATGCTATATCTGCAAAATCCTAATTCATGTGCCTATGTTTTTCTCAATATGTTAATGGTTTGTTATCTTGTATCACACCTGTAATTTCAGTCTTCTCCTGGTCCTCTTCTCTTAACTATACTTTCTTGGATGCTCATCATGCTTCCTAGTCCCTAGTCCAAGTTGGATGTCAGTCCTGTACTATTGGGTAATCCAAGGCCTGGATTATTGGTCATTATTTTTTGGCACCATAGTCTCACTTCTATAAACCAGTCAGTTGAGGACCATCTTGTTTGGTTGAACTCCTTCCTGTAACTTGTGGAGAAGGAGTCCATGGATAGAAATCATAGCCCTTTGATTGTGGAATTCCTTTCCTCCAACATTGTTCATTGGATAAACCACATCCCATTGTGCTGTCGAGATGTTCTATTTGGTCAGAGAGTTTTTCAAACTTATTAAGGAAATTGAACATCTCCATAAGATGGATTTCCAAGATTGTGAAACTCAGAAACCACCTTTTTGGTCACTAGGGTTACTATAACAGTGGATATTTGTTTTGAAAATTGTATGCCTGAGTAGTATGTGTATTCCTAGAATATCTATTTATTTACAGAAAATCTGCTTGCATCAAAGGTGCTTTATTTTTAATGACCCTGAATATTGTATAACTGTTTCCTTATCTATTCATTGAATGGCAGTTCTCTTTTTCATAGGATGTTTTATGTCGATGAAGCCTAATTCAGGTTTTATTTGTGATATCTGGAAATGTTTTGAGAGTTTGTCCTTTTATATGGATGCTTCTATCATTGCTATAGCTTCATTTTCTTAAATGAAATGTGATGATGTAGGCAGGACGGCTGGAAAATGTAGTTGGGTGGTACCACTCTCATCCTGGTTATGGATGCTGGCTTTCGGGTATTGATGTTTCAACACAAATGCTCAACCAACAGTTTCAGGAACCCTTTCTCGCAGTTGTTATTGATCCAACAAGGACTGTTTCTGCTGGAAAAGTTGAGATTGGAGCATTCAGGACATACCCAGAAGGATACAAGCCTCCAGATGACCCTGTCTCCGAATATCAGACCATTCCTCTGAATAAGATTGAAGACTTTGGTGTACATTGTAAACAGGTCATTTTGTTGCCTCCAGATCCTCCTTTCAAGAATTCTTGGTTTAATGTTGGCTAACACTGTTCTTTTTTTCTTTTTTTATTCTGCAGTATTATGCATTGGACATAACATATTTCAAGTCTTCTCTTGATTGTCACCTCTTGGATCTTTTGTGGAATAAATATTGGGTCAACACTCTGTCATCTTCTCCTTTATTGGGGAATGGAGACTATGTTGCTGGACAAATTTCAGATCTAGGTAAATTTTTTCATTCTTTTTTGCTAGTTGCTTTTCACTTTTCATTAAAATCACTTGTGGCTATTTGAAACTTAGTATACCTTAGTGCATGATCTTGTTTGCATGTTAGATAATTGGACTAACCATTCTTTCATTCATTGACTTTTTTCATTGTCTGCTAACTTTTCCTTGGGATTAATGAATGTTCCTTGCATCTTGCAGATCTAGCGGAAAAGCTGGAGCAGGCAGAGAATCAATTGGCTCATTCGCGCTTTGGACCCCTAATAGCACCTTCCCAAAGAAAGAAAGAGGTCAGTGTATATTTATCCTTTTTTTATGATCTACCAACCCTGAAATCATTTTGACACAGCTTTATTAACCTTGGCGAACTTTGAAGATATATTGACCTCAATTATTTCATTTTTCTGTGTTTTCTTCTTGCAATTAATATTTCGTTGAAGGAAAAAAGAAAAAAATAAGTGGGAAGAACTTAAGCTACTACTAATTTACAATATCACTCACAGCATCTAAATCATAACTAATATTTTCATTTTTATAATTTATGAGCACAGTATAATATCTAAACCATTTCTTAATAAAAAGAACAAACCAAATGAGATTGTACAATACAACTTGGCACTCAAAGCTAAGCAAAATAACAAAAACACATATTGGATTAGAGATAGCATGAAGCCATTTAGAACACTGATTCCTGCTGAATTCTAGTAAGGTCATAAAAATATTGTATCATCTTTGCCATATTTTTTGCCGCTCCCTTTTTTTTTTTGATAAATAAGAAAATATATTAAAAGTGTCAAAAGAACTAGCACACGAGAGTACATAGGACATATACAATCAGCGTCAAGAGACAAAATAAAAAAGAGAAAAACAAAAAACTACTCCCTTCTTCAATAAGAACACAAACAATCTACGAAATCAATTAGAGGTATAGAGCCTTCATCTATGTACATGTGAAGCCAGAAAGAGAGATTGTTAAAGAAAGTGCTTTTGAGTCTTTGATCTAACATCTCCTCTTTTTTTTTTTTTATCAAAACATCTCCTCATTTTCAAACGATATTTAGTTAATCCAGAAAATACATAAGAGAGTGGCTCTCCAAACCTTATTTTGCCTTGTACCTACAAAAGGGTCATGTCACCTGAGATAAGTCTCCCTAACCAAGGCAAAATAGCCCATGGAATACCAAATAAAGAGAACAATAGCTTCCGTAAAATCCTACCTTGTCACAGTGTAGAAGAATATTTTTTTTTTAGATATCAGTGTATCACAATGTAGAATGTGATAAATGGATTTTGTCTCTTCTTTGAATAGAGCACACCTATTGACTAACGACCAACCTCTTCTTTGAAGTTGGTCTAGAGTCAACACCTTACCCCCAATAGGCCTCTCAAGCAAAAAAGTTCACCTTAAACGGAAATGAAGAGGTCCAAAATGTCCCTAACGGAAAAGGGATGACACAATCTGACTCCATAAGAAAGTAAAAGGCTTTTACAGAAACACTCTCTTTGATATCACCCTTCCAAACTAATCCATTTGCCTTTTCCCTATTTACTGACTATACTTTGAGTTTATATAAGAAACTCCTATGATATCTAACTTCCAATCATTTAAATTCCTTGAAAACCGAAAGTTTTATCTCCTCCTTCCCTCTACTCCCATAAATCAACTACCCACACCTCTTTAGACTCAACTAAGGCAAACAAGGATGGGAGGATCACACATAAAAGCTCCTCACCACACCATCTATCCTTTCCAAATTTCACTCTACTCTCATTATCCTTAGAAAAAAAAACTCTTGCGTTGAAGACATCTCATTCATTTTAAATAGCTTTTCATAAGCCTACCCCATAAGCATCTCTTTCCTCACAAGAACACAACCACCTCCTTCTTCCTCCCCATATTTCCCATTTATGACCTTCTTCCAGAGCATATCCCTTTCACAAGAATAACACCAACTCCATTTGCAAAGAAGAGCTTTGTTTTGCAAAGAGAGAGATCTAACACCTAAACCGCCTTTGACTTGGCCTTATAGACAATCAACCACTTCACTGAGTGTGGTTTGTTCTCTAGGGTTTCCATAAGCAAGCCACTTCAATTTTTTGCAAATCCCTTAAGAGCACTATGCGAGGATTGTAGATGTGTTTTTAAATGAAATTGTAGATGCTAATGGCAGGTATCAATTCACCTATGTAGGTGTTCAAGCTCTAACCGGATAAAGTATACATGCAATTTATAGTTTGCCAAAAGTTGTGATTAGACAATACATTATCCAATTCCCTAATTGCTTGTTTCATAGGACTGTTTTGAGTATGAGATTCTAGCGACTCCCCCTTCCAATGCTAAATAGTATCTCAGTCAATCTGCGACCATTGCATATCTCATGATTGCCATCCATATCAGTTTCTTTTTATAAGTTCCCTCATTAGCTTAGACTCATGGATGCAATAAAATATGTCTTTAAGGCTTGACTCAAGAAGTAAGGGTTAGGATGGGGATGTAGGTGGTTCTAGGCTTGAGTCCTAGTAGGAACAAGAAAAAGAAGAAGAAGAAGAAGAAAAAGATAGATTACCTATAAAAAACAATATCTTTCTAAGGGAGGTCACCTTACCCTCATCAAGAGCACACTCTCAAATCTCTCTATCTACTTTATGTCGCTTTTTGTTATCCCAAGGAAAGTGAGACTTAGATTGGAAAAAATACAAAGGGAGTTCTTGTGGGGAGATAAGGAGGAGAGAAGGAAGATCCACTTGGTAAGATGGGTGGTTATTTGCAAAGATAAGAGGCATGGAGGGTTGGGGTTAAGGTACTTGAAGGAATTCAATCATGCTTTGCTCGGAAAATGGCTCTGGAGATTTCCTATAGAAAGGGAGAGTTTTTGGAGAAGAGTCATTGTTGGTAAATTTGGGGAGGTGCAAGGTGGTTGGACCACTAGAGAGGTGAGGGAGTCTTATGGGACGGGCCTTTGGAAAGACATTAGAAAGTGTTGAGAGGAGTTCTTTCTTAGAACTAGGATTTGTATTGGAAATGGGAGACGAACCAGTTTTTGGTGGGACATTTGGGTAGGCGACTCTAAGCTAAAGGATCTCTTCCCTTTGCCGTTTAGAATTGCAACACATAATTCTGCAGTAGTGGCTGATCTTTGGGGGAGACAAGAAGGTGGTGGTGGGGGTTGGGAGGTGCACTTCTTCATCCTTTCAAGATTGGGAGTTGGAGGAGGTGAATCGCTTTTTGGGTTACATTTCTGCAGTAAAGGTGCAAGAAGGGGAGGACTTTTTGGTTTGGAAAATTGAGAGGAAAGGAATATTCAAGGTAAAATCTTATGCTTGTTTTGTGGGAAACCCTCTTAAAGTGGAGGGGGTCTTTTGTGGGAAAGAAAAGGAAGGTGGCGTGGCAATTGGGACCGTTATGCTTGTTTTGGGTTATTTGGAAGGCTAGAAATCGAATTGCTTTTGAGGATTGTGAGCTGTCCATTCAAAGCTGAAAGCATCTTTTGTGTATTTTTTGTGGTCGGAATCCAAATTGTGGATAAAAGATGGTCCTTTGACCTTAATAGATTTTATAGATTGGGTGTGTATGCGTTAAGGGAGAGGTTTTTTTGTTTTGCCTTGTCCTTTGATGTTTGGGCCCTTTTGTAAGGGGGTAAGTCCCTTTATACTGTAATTTGGTGGGTCGCTTCTTTAGCGCCTCTTTGCAATACAATCTTATACTTATTGATCAAAAAAAAAAAAAAAAACAACCCTTTATTTCTAGCAAAGGAGGTTTGGGGTTCATATGCCCCTTTAAGAACTCGTTTTTTTTTGCTTGGGAAGTAGTTCGGGGTAAAATTTCTACTGTAGATATGCTAATGAGGAGGGGTTGGTCTATGGTTAATAGATGCAATCTTTGCAAAGAAAATGAGGAAACGACGAACCACATCCTAATTCATTGTGGTAAGACAAGGGATCTTTGGACTTTGTTGTTTTCTTCTTTTGGGGTGGTCATAGTTGTGAAAGGCTCGGGGCGACGCGACGCCACCCTTCGGCGCCTCGCCTGAAGGCAGGCGACGCCCCTTCAGGAAGGCGCCGCTTAGGCGCGCAAGGCGCTCGCCTTCGACAAGGCGTGAGGCGCTCGCCTAAGTCGCCTCCGACAGTCCGACCAGGTATGCACCCCTCTTTCTCCTTCTCCTTCTCCTTCTTCCCGTCGGGTTGCAGAACTCTACACCCTCAGCCCTAATTTTTTTTTTTTTAATTTGTGGGACCAAACGGCGTCGTTTTGGCCCTTTTTAATTTAAAAGGAAGGGTCCAAAACGACGTCGTTTTGGACCCTGTTCCTTTTTTTTTAAAAAAAAAGGCCAAAACGACGCCGTTTTGGCCTGTTCCTCCATTCCAGCCCCCTTTTCTGGTCTTTCTCAACTCGAGACCACTCCCAATCGTGCCCTAGCCTCAGCCATGCTGGAGAAGTGAAGAAGAAGAAAAAAAAAATATATATATAGGGGAAAATAGGAGAAAATATATAAGTAAATTAGGGTGCGCCTCACTTCACTAAAGCCCGCGCCTTAGGTGCGCCTTACGCCTCAGGCTCCAGGACTACTTTGCGCCTTGAGCCTTTTAAAACTATGGGGGTGGTGTGGGTGCTCCCGGAATCAGTGAGAAATCTGCTTCTTGAATGGAAAATTAAAGGCCTGGGGAAGAAAAGGAGTGTAGTATGGAAAATGAAGCCTATTTGTCTATTTTGGTGTATTTGGGGAGAGCGAAATCGAAGAATCTTCCAAGAGGAAGAGATGTCAGGTACAAGCTTGAGGAAACTCTTTCTTCGGTCTCTTCTTGAGTGGTCTCAACAATTTCTGGACTTGGACTTGGATTATCTCTCTTTTCAGAATTTGTTGGGTGATTGGGTTGTTGTTTAACTATTCCTTCTTAGGCTTTCTCTTTCTTTTGTTGCCATGATTTGGGCCTTCTTTGTATACAACCTGTGTACGTAGGGAGCGCCCCCTGTCTTTTGGCGTGTTTTAATCCAAATTTCTTCTTTGTCTATCAAAAAAATAAAAAGGGATGCAAACTAAACGTCAATGTATCTTTATGTGTTGGCATCTTCCTTACTTTCCTAAGTAGTAAATACACGCTCCACACAAGAATGCTCAAGCACACTTTTTCTTAAGGGGCCTAATGGTAACTATTTGAGGCTTTTTTTAAATTTTGGTTTTTTTAATATTGTGGCTGCCACATGAGCATCGTTGGGAGGATAATTACAATTTTCTGATACATATGGTTTCCTACGTGATACAAAGTCTACAACACATAATGATCATTGATATAATATATATATATATATTTGAATAAAAAACAAACATATATATTAAATAAGAAAAGAAACATGAGAAGGATGAGGAATTCTCCCCATGATGTACAGACCTAATCAAAAGAGCTAGGTAAACCTCCACTAACCAAGGAAGGCTATATAAAAAGTACAAAAGGCCTATACGAGTATTACAACTCCTGATGACCCTGTAGATCCAAACTTAGGATGTACATAATGATCATTGATATGGTTATGAATAAACAAACTGCACTTTTAAGGTTGTTTAGTGTCAGCTTTCAGTTACCCCTTCATTATACTACTACCGGTCATTCATTGCAGTTTTGTTGCCCATGTTTCCAAGAATCATGAAAAATGAAAGCAGCTGGTTAGAATGGCAGAGTGAAATTATCTTGTTCTCAAACATTCTCTGTTGCTCTAACTGTCTGGGTTCATTTTCCAAAAATGCTCATGTTAAGTGGATGCAGGGCTATAAATAGGAACTGCCCATGAGCTCTTTTACTTTCATAGCTCCGGGCTTGAAGCAGAACTTATTCTATGTTTTAATAGACTTTAGTCCACACCCAAATCTAGATGCTGCTTTTGCTGGGAAACTTCAGATTTGCTGCTCATTGGTCCATGTACTCATCTACATTTCCCCCCATTGAATCTTTTGTTCTATAGCAGTCATTTGCTGGCAGAAATTTTCTAGCTGTTTGTATATAACAAAATAACCTCTACAAGTAAATTTTTGACACTTTTCTTTGTCTGCACTCAATGCTTGGTTTTCTTGGATGAACAACAGCAAGAAAAGAAAGTTTCTTATTGCAATCTCTTCTCCTTCATCTCCTCCTCTTGGGGAATCAAAACAGATTTGTTAAGTTCTTTTCTTTAAGAACTTCCCTTGTTTCTTGCCCAGCCTGATAATCACATGCTTCTCGGTTGATGACTCTACGTTATGCTTTTATGATGCGGATCTATTTTCATAGAAACAAAACAATCATATTTGTTGAATCTCATTTGCAAATCCAAGTTTGATTTTTGAGACCTTTAGTTGTGCTGCACCACTATATCAGATCGGGTGATATCTAATTGGTTTTCCACTGTCCCCAATAAACAGGAATTAATGTAAAAATGCTTGTATTATTTAAAATTCAATTACTTTTTTAGCACCTCACAGGTAACATACTGTAGACACCTTCTTTCTTCTAATTTATTCCTTTTCACTTATGACCCTTCATGCTTGATCTTTACCCCGCCATCTCTATTTCCCATCTTTATCTGGAACTCCTTTTTGTGAATTGCAGGAGGAATCTCAACTTGCTAAGATAACTCGAGATAGTGCAAAGATTACTGTTGAGCAAGTGCATGGGCTAATGTCGCAGGTGAGTCAGTCTTCAGATAATCTAGTATTGAAGTTTATAGGCATTGTTAACTTCTGTTTTGTCTTCTTTACACATTTCTTCTCTCTCAGGTTATCAAGGACATTCTTTTCAATTCTGTGCGCCAGTCGAACAGATCTCGCACTGAGCCATCTGGCCCAGAACCCATGATTGAAACTTGATTTGGTTACCTTGTTCAACAACAGTACCCTTAAAATGCTTCTACATCTCCAGATTTTCCCTTGCACGAGTGGTTAACCAACACCAAGCTAAGAGGCTATGAAAGTTTTGATATCATTTATGGTGACGTAAATCCCTTGCTTGATCATTTGCCAATTTATTTTGGAATTTTAGGGTTTGCATATTTGTATTTAGTCAACGTTTTGAACGCCTTGACAAGTAATGGTAATCGAAGACCGTGTTACATATCTACACCGTCATTTTCATTCACAATCCAATTCAGTGCAAGTCAGATGTGTATTTGCCCTTTTTTGTTCATTATTTTGATCCTACTGCTCTTACAGAGTCCCTCCAAGTGGTTAAAAATTTGGATGAAACGTTGAAGATATGTTAAAAGAAGATTTTGGCCAATACAGCCAGTGAATTGAGATCAAGCTTTTCATCGTCTGAAATTGAATGACAACCGAGAGTAGCTTTATCAAGTTCCAACTTGAACCTGAAAAGCCTGATCAATTGTTCATTGGGAACTGCTAAATCATCTAAAAATCAGGTATGCTTATAAAGCATAGCCACCCTCAAATATTTAAACCATAAGAGACCCTAGTAAGAGAAAAAGCGGGATCACATGGGCTATGTTATGGGGTGATTCCACATCAATCCCATACGGTTCAGGTCTTGCCGGCCACAATAACATCCCTTACTTCCTTCTACAATAAAAACTTAAGAAAACTTTGGATTGATAAAATACCTCATTGTAGTTTGATGTTTGCGTCCGAGATAACTTTCAAGTGGCATGAAATATAAGTAATAAATCCAATTCAATAATTCACCTTTTAAGAAAGGAGTCACATTTGGTCAGCATTCCCCAGTAAATTGGACTTTCATTATCCATGGTTAAGAAATTGAATATACTTGGCTCAAAAAACCTTTCCAAATCAACATTACAGCACACACTTGATCCCAGTTCTCCATGCTGCATTCAGTCTCCGGGCAGCCCCCAAACATATTCCCAAACAAAACAGAGAGATTGACAAGCTGGGTTTTTTAGTCTTTTCCAAAATCAGCATTGTAGTGAGCACTTGATTCAAGTTTCTTTGCCTCATTCAGTTTCCGGACAGCCTGAAACAGTACACAGAAAAAACAGAAAGAACCACCGGTTTAAACTACAGTCTTGGACTTCCGGGCAGAGTGTGGGCGCTTGACAAGATATGTCCTGATACTGCCTTCTATTGAAAAGTGACATAACGATGTGGCCACATTTTCATAAAATGTATTAAAGAAACTAGTTTTTCAGATCACATAAATAATTTTTTAGCAACATATATATTTTTTTGGCAGGGCATTTCCCAAACATCATTTTATCATTTTTTCAATAGCAGTGCTATGCATCAAGAAACCCTGTTAAGCCATTTTCATAAAACACATTTAGAAGGCTAATTTTTGAAAATCGAACAAATAATTTTTTCCCCTCCCGCTCTTTCTTGAGTAGTTTATGCATTAAGAAAATTTTTCATGATGCATGGCAAAGCTACGTGCTGGGACTCGATATGTTAATATTTTGTTTTGTGCCCATATATTGGCAGAAAGAGGACCAAGGCATAAGAACACATCAAATTTCATTTCATTTTTACGTGCAGACTCCTTTCATCCATGCACTCCAATTTCAGCTGTTGGTTTCAACAACTAAAATCTGAGGGCACAGATGAAGGGGAACCATGCTCTGGAATCAAATGCAATCCCCTGATCCATGGTACTCATCATTCCATACCCCATAACCTAAATTAGTGTAGCATGCAATTTTTTTCAAATAAGTCGAACATGGAGTTTGAAGAAGCAAGAAAGATTACCTTCATGAAATCTTCATGGATGACATAGTCACGTTCTGCACGAATTGCTGACATCCCAGCTTCAGTGCAAACATTACGAAGATCGGCTCCATTAAACCCCTAAAGCATATGCAACACGTTAAATTCTCAGGTAAAGTATGTGGAGGAAAGCTTTGGATATATACAAACATCAGTGGCTCACCTCAGCCAGCTTTACAACAGCTTCATAGTCGATTTCACCATGTTTAGCAATTCCAGCAGCATGGATTTTAAGGATTTCCATTCTGGATTGTTCATTTGGCAATGGAATTTCTATCTTCCTATCCAGTCGCCCAGGACGAAGAAGTGCAGGGTCCAGAACATCAGGTCTATTTGTTGCCATAATCATTTTGACCTAGGAAACCCACACTTCACATTTAGTCACCTTTTGGACAATCACAAAGCCAAATACAAAAACATGTAGAGGGATGTTGATGCATTCATATATGCATGCAACTAGAAGCAAGTTCAACTGATGGTTATACACAATCAAATCAAAAGAGCAAACAGAGTTACTGATAATACAAATAAAAATTTTGACCTTCCCAAGCTGATCAAATCCATCCAGCTGGTTGAGCAACTCCATGAGTGTTCTCTGAATTTCACGATCAGCACTTGTTCCCTCGCTGAAACGACGCCCACCAATGGCATCAATCTCATCCATAAAAATGATACAGGGCTTGACAAGCAAAAAACAGTAATTAGAATATTATTGGCAAAGATTTCACAAATCGAAAAAATCCCATGCAATTCAAACACTTACTTGGTGATCTCGTGCATATCCAAACATCTCCCTTATCAATCTCGCACTTTCACCAATATATTTATCAATAATGGCACTTGAGACAACCTAAACCCACAGGAAGGAGTATGAAACATCAAAGTTATTATACAATAAATTGAAATAGATAGAAGATAAAGTTAAAGTAAAAGTCACACATAATAAATTCTAACCTTCAAAAAGTTAGCATCTATGTTGCTCGCAATTGCTCTGGCTAACAGTGTCTTGCCTGTTCCAGGAGGTCCATAGAGAAGAACACCCTGAAACAATTGAGAAATTTTGCTTCTCAAAAATTTTAGATTTTCTAAGTAGCCAACTGAAGAAAGATGACCTGGAAGGCAATCATGGGGAAATTCATGAACACGATTGAAGATTCACCAAGTCTATGGGTGAAAGTACCTTGGGAGGCTTAATCCCCACCCTAATAAAGAGCTCAGGATTCATTAGAGGCAATTCAATGGATTCCCGGAGTTCTCGAATCTGATCTGACAGACCTCCCACCGCTGCGTAGCTAACATTACCTGGGTCTTCATGAAGCATGTTATATACAACTGGATCAACCTGTAAATCAAATTTTGATCATGATATACAACACAATCCCATATCTTCACAAAGAATTACCTTAGTTAATCAAATCGAAGGGAGCAATGAGCAACCCCTCTTTTATATGAGGATATTTTAATCAGTACTAACAACCACTTCTCTTTCGAAAAGGATTTGACAGAAATTACTTACTTCTCGTGGAAGAGCCCGCATAATTGTGAGAGTAGTCATATCAAGAACTACACGGGTGCCTGCAGTCAGTTTTTCCTTGTCCACTTTACTGCGACAGCCAACCACATACCTTGGTCCACTGCTTGCTTTCACTATCACTGAAAAGAATTCAAAACATCAATTAGTTCCACAATTGTCAACCAATGCCCTAAACCTAGACATTTAGGGAAGAATAAGATGCATCCATACTTTGAAATCAAATGATATGCATTTTGTCTTTTAGCAAAAAGGAAGGTCCATAAAATTCCAAAACAGGCAGATACATTTGAACAGAATTTTAGCCAGGACTACATTCAAGCACAGTAATAGCATCAATTGTGCAACCAGAATGATTGAGTATAACAATCTGTATGCTGCCCCTCCCTCTATATTGGGAGCATCAAGAGATCTCATTTTTCAAAGGGAAAAAATGGGGGTGAAGTTTAATGGAGAAGAGACCAGAGAGCATCCAAAAATCAGCTTCCATGACCCCAACCATGCTCAAATGACAATTAACAAGCAAAGGAATATATAGAAATGTAATTACAGCGTTCATTGTCAAGAGGCCTAAGAACTTCGCCTATAATTTGCCCAACACTCTGAAGCGATTTCAAATCATCTTCAGTTTTAGCATATTCCTTTTTGGCAGCCCGCAAATTCTCTCTCACTGCAAACACCAAGTTCCAACAGTTATTAGTTACAGCAGTGGCATATAGAAAGAAAAAAAATTGCAACACAAAAACTGGTTTACTATATGAATCAGTCAATAAGTTACAAATTACTTTAAAAATGTTCTTCATGCATTTTTTCCCCCCAAAAATCTACCTTGCTTATTAAAAAACAGTTCTTTTAGCTGTGTGGTTGAAGAGCATAGGCAACACTATTCAGGCAGAAAGGAAATTAAGTATAGAATAGGAAACCCACAGCAAAAGCAACAATCTGGCCAAAGCTAACTTAATGTTGCTTATGACCAAACAGAATAACCAATCCAAGAACCAAAATAACAAATGGAAAACAAGAAAAGAAAACTTGGAAGCAATAACAGATAAATTTTGAAATGGGTTCATCAGTACAAGGAAGAGCCAAGAATCTAGGGGTGGAGTAACCAATCTGAATGGAAATAAAAATTTCACAACATAGAAAGTCATCTTAAAGGATGCAGGTGCAAAAGTTGTTCTATTAATATCTTTTTCATCCAAGAGAAATGACTTATAAAGCAAAGAATTATGCTAAGCAACGCTGAGAAAATGTAATTTCAGACTCTCATGATCACATAGTCGAAAAACAACTGACAATCTGGTTCAATTATTTAATTTGCATGTGTGAAATTGACGATATGCATAAAATCAAAGCCAGGAGTAAAGGGCGTCTAGGTGTAGATGCCTCTCTTTGCTTCACATAGCACTTCTTTGCAAGTGGAGTTAGCAACATGCATCTGAAAGGGAAGTTCTTTTGAAGCAAGTTATAGGTGGTAAATAGGGGGAAGAAGGGGGGTGACTTTCTTGTGGAATGCATATGAGATTGGGTTATGGAAAGCTATCAAGGAGTGGGTCCTCTTTAATAGTAGAGTCTCCTTTTTTGTGGGTGATGGGAGCAGGGTGAAGTTTTGGAAGAATAGGTGGTATGGTAAGGAGCTTTTGTGTGCCTCCTTCCCCACATTGTATGCCTTAACCACCTAGAAAGAGGTGCGGGTGGAAAACATATGGAACCAAAGTTGTGAAAGAGGTCATTGGATCTAGATCCCTCATTTCTTTGAGCATTTAGGAATTGGACACTATAGAATACGTTCTCTATAGACTACAAGGGAAGTTAGTGAATGGGGAAGAGATTCATCAAAGATCTTTAATTAGTCTTGGAGCCAAGTTGTTCAATTCCTTTTCTAGTGAAGATAAATTGAAATTCCTAGGTTCCATTTAAGGCAAGCTTTGTTGCTTGGGAGGTCAGCTAGGGTAAGGTACTGATTTTAGATCCTCTTCTCTCTGAAGAGGATGGCCATTGGTTAAGAAATGCTTTCTTTGTAAGGTTGAATCACATCCTTTTTCATTATATCAAGACAAGGGTTTTATGGCAGTTATTGTTCTCTTTGTTTGACATGTCCTAGGTCCTTTCTTCCAATGTCAGGTTGACATGACTCATTTGTGGGAGAAAGATGAAAGAAAGAAGGTGTATAGAGTCGTTCCCTTGTGCATTTTTAGACAATATGTTAGGAAAGAATAAAAAATTGTATGAAAAAGTGAAGTTTGGACAAAGCCTCAAAAGTACTTTCCTTAGCAATCTTTTCTTGTAGTACGTTGTACATGGATAAATACTTTATGCCATTAATTGATTTTGTAGATTAGTTGGATTCCCATTGAGGGTGAGCATAGTGTTCCCTCTTCTTTAACTTTGCTTCTTGGTGCCTGTTATATACATCTTATGTATTCTGGTGCACCATTTATTTTAGTGGTTTTCATTTAGATTTTCATTTTATGTGGCTATCAAAATAAATAAATAAATAAATAAAACCAAAGCTCAATTTGATGACTGGCAATACATAGATTCCTTACTGTGAAACTTGAGTTCAAAGAAAACAGAAATCACTCATGATTGTAGAGAAGCCAACCAAGCATTGGGCACTTCAGCCATACATTAATGAATTAAATTTTATTCGAGAACTTGAGAATGTAGCATCAAGATATGGTGAGCATCCAGCAGGAATCGAACCTACGAATTTGCCTTTTTCAACTTATCACCATCTTACATGATTCAGATTGCAATGGACCACCCAAAATACAGTATTAATCCAGTTTTCTTGATATCTTAGTCCATTTTGGAGGTTCAGCTTCAAACTTTATTCCCCAATGCTAAAGCCAAGCTAGAGACCTCCTTGTGGTCCCTATAAAGAAAGCTAAGGTACATGAAATCCCTAACTGTAGTGCCTCCAAATATCTACCATGCAGCCAAATCTAAACCAAAGTTCAAAATCTTTTTGGATTCTCGGAACACATGGGATTTCATGGTGTCAGATATAAGCATCCCCTATCATTGTTCCTCTCCTTTAATGCTTTAATTGGCTTATTTTCAAAATGTTTGGAGTACAACTACTCATCACCAATTGTTCCCCAAAAAATGTCGCGTTTCAAAAACTCATCTACAATATTTCACTTTATATTGCTCCAAGTCTCAGAATTGCAGGTCAATCGGTTCTAATGCTACCAAAAAACAGTCTTTCTGTTTGGTTTCTGAGAAACAGCAGGAAAAGACAAGAATGACTAGACTTTTCAATCAATAAACCTCAAACAACCATTTGCCCTAATTCAAAAGCAAACCAAAGGCCAAATAAAACAAGAAAGAACTCAACTTTGTCATTGCCTTTCCTTTTTCCTTCTCTTTTCTCAGAAACCAAATAAGGTATCACCGAGAAACGAAATCATCAAGAGAATACTTGAAACCCTAGGAAAATCGAATCAGATCTAGAAAGAACTGATCAATGTCAAAGAAAGAAAGAGATTAGGGTCTTGGAATTAGCATAAATCTGACCTGATCGAACTCTGGACTCGAGCTCCTTGTGCTGGAGCAGCTTCTTACGGTAGTCGGTGGTGGTTGTACGACGTCGTACGGCGTCTTCTGCTTCGCTCGCCATCGTTTCTCTCTCGCTCTTGCACTGCTGCTTGGAAGATAATGAGACTCCGCTCGCCTTGTTCCTCAAGCAAAGAAGAAAACCTCGTCTAGTACTACTAAGTTTTTACATCTAATATATATATATATATTTTGCCACGTGGCATGTAGAATTATTAGTTTTTCTAATTAATTGGATGATAAATTTAATTTTTTTTTAAATTTTAAATAAATTTAGTTTAGATTTTAACTTACACTCCAATTATATTAATTTATTCTATTTAAATTTTCTTTAAACTTTTTAAAATATTATCATTAATTAAATAAATTAATTTATAAAAATAATTTTAAACTTAAAAATTGATCCAATTAATATAAGGGTTATTTGGTTAAAGGAGTCAAAATAACCTCCATATTAACAAAAATAACCCATCCTTTAAAAAGTACAAAAAAAAAAAAAGACCCGACAAAAATATCCCTCCTTTTGTTTCCCTCCAACACTTACAATTTCTCCTCTTCCTTCAAAAATGGAAAAAAATTATACCACTCGTATTTGGGTCATTTACAAGGAGCTTATAAATGAAGTAGATGAGGAGAAGTTGTAAGTGTTAAAGAAAGATAAGAGGAGAGGTATTTTTGTTTCAATTAGATTTATTTTTTTTTTTGTACTTTTTTAGGATGGGTTATTTTTGTAAATATGAAGGTTATTTAGACCCATTTAACCAAATAACCCTTGATATCAACTAGACACTGACAAAAACTAATTGAACTGAATTTGCTAGTTTTTCTTTTATAAATGACTATATTTAAAAAAAAATTAATATTTATATTTTACTAAAAAAATATTTATTTTAATTGAATTTTCTTTATTTTAAATATGATTCAAATTAAATTTAATTGAATTTAATATAAGCTGAATTTATAATTCTTTATACAAAATCAAAATATAAAAATTATTTTTAAAAATAACTTGCCAGATGAGTTTTTTGTTTTTTATTCTTTAAAAACCAATCACATACCAATGTTTTTTTAAATAATAATAAATTATTTTTATTTTAAAAAAAAAACAAATTTAAGGCAGCAGGGCCAAAAATATCATAATAACGCCCTAATCAAAATTTTGAGGTTATTTTGACATGATTTGATCTATTATGTTAAAGATAGATATTTAAGTAGAATTAAAATTGTGAGTAATATTGGACCGTATCAACACAATTCATAAATCAAAATTAAAATTAACAAATTATTTTATGACTAGAAACTTGATCTAAATAATTTTTTACAAATGATATCAGAATCCATCCTTGATTCTGGTGTGTAGGTTTGTTTAGTCCTATAAAGAGTGTTTGTCTATTTAGGTCCATAATTTTATAGAACACAACGAGGACGTTATGTTTACATAAAGGGTATTTATAATATCCTACATCATATAGGAAAAAAAATTATTAAAACTATATATGCATGAGTTCTTCTTAATCTTATAGACTCGTTTTAAAAGTCATAAGTACCCTATTGGACTCAAAGTAGATAATATCTACACGACTGAATGTAGGTACTTATGCAAAAGGGAAATATATTTTCAACAAAATTCATATTAGGGTAGATTGATCCAATAGAAAGCTCTTATAAAATTACATGAAAAATCATTTTCATTCTTATTTTTTATTCCATGCTCCAAACATTAACTAAAAGTATAACCAATTTCCAGCAAAGAGATTATATGCAAATATTGATTTACAAGAGAAAAAATGGCCATAGTCATGAAAGCCAACCTGTCACAAAATCATTAAGAAAGAAAAAGAAAGATGTGTTGACCATTTCTTGTGAAAATAAGTGTTTGTTTCCGTTATTCCGTTGGTAGTTACTAAGTATAGGCGCCAAAATAAACAGTCGTGTAACAAAAATCAATCCCACAAAAATGGCCTTATTATTGGGAATGCAAATAGCTGTTTCCGGCTATGACCACTTATAATCCAATCATTAACTTAGAAACCATTGCAGAGGAGAAACGAAGAAAGAGACCATCAAATTTTCTTTTTCTATCTTCTTTTTCAATTCACCCTCCTCCTCACCCAGGAGGGAGATGAAGATGGAAAAGAAACATAGAGGAATTCACATTAATCCTTCAGAATTCTCATCTTTGTCGCCATTTTCATCAATGGCGGCCTCTACTGTCCTCCTGGGTCTATTCTGTGTCTTCTTTGCCAGCACCTTCACCATCACATCTGCTGCCCCAGCCTCCACCTACACCCCACAAGATAGCTACCTCATTGACTGCGGAGGCACCACCTCCTCCCCCCTCCCTGACGGCAGAGTATTCAAGACTGATCAGCAGGCCGCCCCCTACATTTCTTCTGAAGATGATATCCAAATCTCAGTCCCATCTGCAGATGTTCCTTCGCCTATATACTTGACGGCCAGGATCTTTGTTGAGGATACTACTTACAGCTTTCGCATGTCCCGCCCAGGGTGGCATTGGGTTAGGCTTCATTTCTTTCCTATGAACAACACTGAGTTTGATCTCCAGCATGCTGTTTTCTCAGTGTCGACGGATCAGGTGGTTCTTCTCCACAGTTTCAATCTCGATAATAGTACTGAATGGGTCCTCAAGGAGTACCTTGTAAATGTTACCAATGAGCGTTTCACCCTCAAGTTCAGCCCAATGAGGAATTCTGTGGCGTTCGTCAATGCCATTGAGGTGGTTTCAGCTCCGGACATCTTGATCACGGATACCGGCTCGGCTCTTTTCCCTGTCGGGGACTTTTCAGGGCTGTCCTCCTACTCATACCAGGTAGTGTACAGGCTCAACATGGGAGGCTCCTTGATCAATTCTCAGAACGATACACTGGGGAGGACGTGGATGTCTGATCACCCATACCTCAAGTCCGATGTCTTGGCTAAGAGCGTTTCGGTTTCTCCGAGCGTCATCACCTACCCTGAGGGCGAGTCCCCGCTGATTGCACCCCAACTGGTGTATGCCTCAGCTATTCAAATGGCGGATGCCCGGGTTACCAATCCAAACTTCAATGTAACATGGAACTTTAACATTGATCCTTCATTTGGGTACCTTATCCGGATGCATTTCTGCGATATTGTGAGCAAATCTCTCAATGATCTCTACTTCAATGTATATATCAATGGGAGGATGGCCATTTCTGGGTTGGATTTGTCCACGATCACATCTGCTTTGGCGACTCCTTATTATAAAGATATTGTTGTGAATACTTCCCTGCTGTCTGATCAGCTCACTGTTCAGATTGGTCCGATGAATCAGGACACTGGTTCAGTGAACGCCATTATTAACGGTTTGGAGATCTTGAAGATGAGCAATTCAGTGAATAGTTTGGATGGAGAGTTCGGTGTTGATGGGTCTAAGGCGGAGACTTCAAGTAACCGCAACGCGGTGGCTGCCGTCGGGTTTGCCATGATGTTTGGAGCCTTTGTGGGGCTTGGTGCCATGGTGATTAAGTGGCAGAGAAGGCCTCATGACTGGGAAAAGAGGAACAGCTTTTCTTCATGGTTGCTCCCGCTTCATGCCGGAGACACCAGCTTCATGACAAGCAAGAACTCATTGGGGTCTCATAAGAGCGGCTTCTACTCATCTACTCTAGGCCTAGGTCGATACTTCTCATTCACTGAATTACAGGAAGCAACTAAGAACTTTGATTCAAATGCAATTATAGGAGTTGGTGGGTTCGGCAATGTCTACCTGGGAGAGATCGATGATGGGACCAAAGTTGCTGTCAAGAGAGGAAACCCGCAATCAGAGCAAGGTATCACAGAGTTCCAGACAGAAATTCAGATGTTGTCAAAGCTCAGACACAGGCACTTGGTGTCACTGATTGGGTACTGTGATGAAAACTCAGAGATGATACTGGTGTATGAGTACATGTCCAATGGACCTTTCAGGGATCATTTGTATGGGAAGAACTTGGCTTCATTGTCATGGAAGCAGAGGCTGGAGATCTGTATCGGGGCGGCTCGCGGCCTTCATTACCTTCACACTGGTGCAGCACAAGGGATCATCCATAGAGACGTTAAGACAACAAACATTTTGCTTGATGACAACTTCATTGCTAAGGTTGCTGATTTTGGGCTGTCCAAAAATGCACCCACCATGGAGCAGGGCCATGTGAGCACAGCAGTGAAGGGGAGCTTCGGGTATCTGGACCCAGAGTATTTCAGGAGGCAGCAGTTGACAGACAAGTCTGATGTGTATTCATTTGGGGTAGTGTTGCTAGAGGCATTGTGTGCAAGGCCTGCCATCAACCCACAACTCCCAAGAGAGCAAGTGAACCTGGCTGAATGGGCAATGCAGTGGAAGAGGAAGGGCTTGCTGGACAAGATCATCGACCCCCTTCTGGCAGGCACCATCAATCCTGAATCAATGAAAAAGTTTGCTGAGGCCGCAGAGAAGTGCCTGGCTGATCATGGTGTTGACAGACCTTCCATGGGAGATGTCCTGTGGAACTTGGAGTATGCTTTGCAGCTACAAGAGGCTTCACTACAAGGAAAGGCCGAGGAAGAAAGCAAACTGTCTGCCGCCCCTGCTCCTGCAGTAGTTCCTCCTACTTCCACAGCCGATAATCGCCCACTGTCCTCACCAGAAGAGAGTAAAAATCCAGCTGAAGTTCAGGTCATTGATGAGCACTCAGGAACTGCAATGTTTGCCCAATTTTCTGGGCTCAGTGGTAGATAAAAAAATCCTAAATATGGTTGACTAATTGAACCATCGTTTAGATCATTATAATTTTGAGCATCCTGTGGGGGATCCTTATTCATGTGTAGTCATGGTGGCTTTACCACTACTTCATGAATGTAACATAGTTAGCATTTCCAAGGTCTGCGGGTTGGCGTTTCTCATCTCATCTTACATAATAATCTGCACTGCTGTATGCTCTTTCCCTTCACTTTGTTTTTCAGCTTTCTCTCTTCTTCCTCCTCTCTCACTCTCTCCTTTCTGTCTCTTCTCTCCTGGGGTACTATCTTGTTCTTGGTCCAAGTTGAACTGTGTCATTTGCTTATTTGGTATGATTGATGTACTAATACGGATGGGTGTAACAAGCATATCTATATTACTCATTTAATCTTATACATCATTTACATTATGTGAGAGCCTATCAGTTTGCAATCCATATTCCATTAGACCCTTAAACTAAGTTCTTTGAAATTATGAATCATCCTCCTGCAAGCTGCAGTAAAAGAGAACCATACTAAAATCAACCATGAATGATGTAAAATATGAAGAGAAATGTTCTGATTAATTTCACTTTCCACCCATATATACAGCCATACTGATAGAATGGTTATGAGCTAAACGCATCCAACCTTGATATGAATTACATGAATTAAGAATAAGATTGAAACCAGAAATGTTGAAATTGTTTTAGATCATTGGGGGCAACAATTAAACTAAAATTCCACCCAACTAGTGTTCATGTATCCCCAACTTGGATTGTTCAACTAGGACCCAAGTAGAACTAGTATGCGGATATGAGATTCTGACCCTGACCCAACTTGGACCAGGGTCAGCCATTGCTGCCAAACATTCACCTGCCATCATGGCTGTACCGGTGTTATCTATAACTATATGAATTGCCCATGATGGTCATTGAATGAGTGCCTAGGATGTCACAATTGTGGGGTCTTAAATTAGCATATGAAAGCTGTATCCTGGTATGGACTAATGTGGCGCGCGTGGGGTGTCCCATGCTCCATAATGAGGCACTTTTTGCATCCCAGAAAACTTGTATGGTCCTCCATGGATCAATGTCACAGGACAAGTGGCCAGGAAAGGCCACGAATTTGTCCCGGTTCAAAGCATTGTGTGCCCAACCTAGGCAGTGGGTCTGTCTAAGGCATGACAAAGAGTCAAATACAAACGAAAACAAGCTGAAACTGGTTCAATTCATGGAGCACAAAGTGATGGCAATTGGATCAAGGGCGTGCAAGTGGATGGTTGAGGTCATCTGAGCTCTCTCCTTCATCAATGAAAGACTAAAGTTGGAACATAGATTGTGAATAGATGTGGGGACACAAAGTGGGATGCCTCAAAAAAGTTAGGCCTGTTGAATGAATAAGAGGGAGTGTAGATAAGGATGTGGATGTGTCTGCGTCTATCCTCAGAACCAAAACAATAGACGCAAATCTTTTGAGAGGCTCCAAACCAACCCACTTTTATAGAAACCCCAAAGCCTCAACTCCTATCCCATGACGTGTGAGCCGGGAGCCCTTATCCCCATTACCATCCCACTTGACGGTTATAGCCCCAACTGTTTTTCTTTTTTCATTTTGAAACTCAAATAAATCTTCACCAGCAGACTCCTTCCTCTATAAATCCGCAAAACCAAACACCTTCTTCTATAATTCCTCACGATCAAACACCCTGTTCTGTCATTGTACTCTATTTTCTGTCTGATACATTTGATATGGGAGAAGAAATCGAAAACCTGTGTTTTGACATGGGTGCACTGAGGACCAATCTTCCACAGAAGTAAGAACACAAGTTTCCCTTCCTTTTGTGTAGTGTTTGATTCCTTCTGCGGAAGGGTAATTTTTTTCAATGATATATAACCTTTGGAATTTGTGGTTTGCAGGAGAGGGTTGTCGAGGTATTACTCCGGGAAGGCAAGATCCTTCACATCCATAGCAGACGTTCACTGCCTAGAAGATCTAAAGAAAAATGAACATCCAGCTTCTAAGAAGAGGAAGAAACACTCAGAAAGACAGGATATACATGCTGCCCCATATCTATGTGGAAGAGTGTCTGGTGGCACCCAATGCACTACACCATGCTTGGGTGTGAAACTTTGAGCATTAATGGAAGGATGTAATCCCTATCAGAAATCTTTAGCGAGTTTCTTATCATTCTACATAGATCCATGTAGAAGAGAATGAGTAGAGTTTGGAGTTTTGGCTCCATATCAAAACATGGTAGACTGTTTGGTAATGTAAATGTCAATAGGAATCTGAAATGATGAGCAATTGAACAATTTATGAGATTACCCAATTCCATAGCCAGTTCAACTGCTAGATTTGAAGTGCCAAGATCTGAGAGCAGGGGATAAAAGGGGAGTAAAAGCAGCAATTCAGAACAAAATTTGAAGCCAGGAAAGCCTAGAGAGTGCCCTTTGGAGGGCTAATGCACATGCATATGCTGGAGCCTAACATAATCGTTCCACACCCCATGAACCATCAAAGGGATTTTCCCAACACTGCAGCACGATCACAATATAAGAGCCCAAATTCAACAAGCAGAAACACTGGAACAGGCGTGGCTGCAAGAAACTCAAGACTACCTTTCATCAGAGAGATACGAACCTATTTTCCAAAATATGGTGTTCTGGGTGGGGACCTGCAACTGAGTAGTCCAAAAAAAAAAATTGATTCAAATTAAGTGAAATTATATCTTGCAGGCTACTTGATGATATGGAACAATTTAGATAACCTGGATTAATGCTTTGGTGTATGGGATAGAAAGATTTGGGAATGGTTCCCCTTCAAGTTCATTGTTCGAAAACAGCTCTGATGAGTAGCTTGCACAAATCTAACACCATTAGTTCATTCACTGATTTCCAATCAGCTTACAAGTGTTTCCAACACATTATAACATTCAAATTCTAGTCACACTGACCCTATTAAATTAGGTTAGGAAGAATACACATTGTTGCTACACTTTGGAACAATAAGTGGCAAAAAACAATTACTTGTATCTAACTTAAGCAAAAGACTAAAGTTTGGCGCCTAAAAATGACAATTCCAGAGTTATGAGCAGAAAAGAATCACCATTTTCTCCTAATGGTACAAAATTAGAGTGTGAGAAGCCCTCCACAACCAACTCCAACAAAGATCTATTGCAACTTTTTCTTCTTGTTGATGTCCAAATTCTCACCATCAAGCATGACAAGAACATCATCATCAGCAACATCAGAAATATTTGGATTGGTGGCCTTGGAAATCTCACCCACTTTTCTTTTCTTCCCAGTGGGAACGAACTCTATGTCATCATCCTCTTCAGCCTCCACTGGCATTGCAGACGATGCATTTGATGTACTGCTCCCACCATTGCCCACAGTCTTATTGTCATCCTTTTCTACTCTAGGAGCTTGTGTCCATCCAGAAAGTAGCATGCCATCAGGCTCCTTCTCCTCATCAAATTCCTCTCTGTGAAAAAGGAAATGTGCTTGGAATTTATGTAGTGGAGCAAATATAGCAAACTGGCAACAAAATAATAGTTAACAGCCCTATCACATGGTATATCAAACTGGGTTTATCTCTTTTTTTCCTTGTTTAAGAAAAGAAGGTGGTATGATCTAAACAAATATATTTTGTATGAAGTTGCAAACCAAATTCTTCAAATATTCAATGGGTGACACATGTACAATCTATCATATCACCAAATTTGTTTTATTCTAATCCTTTGAGAGAGCAATGACAGATCTTTTAACATATCTATGGAAGTTCAAACACAATGAAGTTCAATTGAGTGTGAAGGCAAACCTATGCTTAATATTAATATTGCATGTGAACTCCTGTTGAAGGTCTTCAACTGTGAGCATAGTCCCACCAGTAACTGGAGAAGGAAGCTCAGATAGCACCTGATAAAGAAAAAGGAGAGCATATAAACAACATTGTAAATCAGCTAATTGATTTCAGAAGGTCCCAAGCAAATCAATACCATATAAAACAAAGAAGAAGAAATATACCTTCTCAAGGTTTGCAGCATAATTGACTGCCATATCTTTATCAAGATCATCACCAACTTCATAAAGAAGAGCTGGTCCATGCATAATCAATGGACAATTCATGCCAAGCTTGGCCTTAACAATCTTTTCAACGAAGTCCCGTAACTTTGAGCGGTGAGTATTAACTTCGAGCAATAAAGGTGTCTACTTGCAATCATTTTGCATGTTATCAGAATATAGGTATTGACTAGAATATATTATTGGGACAAATTCAGGGGAAAGGATATTAAACATACCTCAGAACAAACATAGCAGGATTTGTTAGGTTCAAATGGTTCCACTGGCATAAGAAGCATCTTTCTCGATGGATGCTCAAGACAATATGTCATCCTATGTAGATATTCAGATCAGATCAGAGGACATTTGCCCCAAGAAATACAATGAAACTTTGGAGGGCATACTGTAATTACTTTTAGAAATAGAATCCTTTCAATCTAATTTACTAAAAATAAAATAATACAATAATAAAAATGAATAAGAAATATAATGAATGGGATTTATCATGGTATTGGCAAGTTGCATATATCTTGGAAATTTGAGCATCACTACAAGGAACAGACCACTAGCGCTAAATAAACCCAATAAAATATACATGCCCTTGGAAGATGGTTTTTTTCCATTCTTTACGCCTTTTTTTTCTCCTTTTTTATATAAGTGTCAAAAGTCATACATCTTTTCAAGTTGATGCTCACACTATCAGCCACTTATTGAGCTCAGAATCTTAATACAAGCATCTTGTCAAGTTTCAGCAGCATCAGCACAGCAACAAGCAAGTGCTAGTGGGCAATACATGCAAAGTAAACGGTATTCAATGCAAACAGACTACCCTAGACCAACAAACAGTGCCATTAATACACATCAAGAACTACTTCAGAAATAATTCCTTGCCATCCCTAACAATATGAAATACAGAGAAATTTTCAGAATTTATCAAAATCACTTGGAAATAAAAAGACAGGTAGAATAGATGAACAATATAGGGCATACCTGTAGTTGTTTGCATCCCTTTGCAGCACCTTAATTGCCTCAATCACAATCAAGCCAGCAATAACAGCATTTGTTGTTGCAACAGCGTGCACAATGTTCCCAGCGATACCTTTTGCTTCAAAAAGGCTATGCAGAGGAATCCCAAAAGAAGCAGCACGGATATTCGCTGCAGCAGTAACAAATTCTACAGCCAACTGATCATCTTTATCGAAACTCAGGTTTCCGATCTCCTGACAAAATATTTGATAAACAGATCATCAGTGTTGATCAGAAAGAGAAAATGTAAGCGATTGAGAGAAATCCAATGGCTGAATTCAACCTTCTTCAAAAGCATGGGGAACTGGACAAACCTTCTCTCTCTTCCCAAAAAATAGTTTGAGAGCCTCAAGAAAGATTCTTGAATTTTCTAGGAGGCTCCATATATCCTGTGGATTCTTCAGACCCAGAGATGCCATGGCAGACACTGATAATGGATCATCAGTTGCACAATTTTTATCCATATTTCCATTCTGTTGACTTGGTTCCTCAGGAAAGACATCTCTGCTATATAAGGGCTTTGGTCTATTACGGTTTTTCCAAGTCTCTTCATTAGATAAAGCAACTCCAATGTTATAACCAAACACATGATCATATATTCGCTTTGCATATTCATCAATGCCTTCATCATTTTGACGTTCAAAAACATCCTCTGCTTGCTGTGATGAGCTGGCAGCATCACTAGAACGCACATTTAGGTCATTTTCCTGATTCTTGTCTCCAAATAACTTCGCAAAAAGTAGGTCTTTTGCCCATACGATGCAATGTACAAACTGCAAAAGTACAAACAATCATCATAAACTTGGGGCTAATGTTGAGCAAAAGTTGACTTGACAATTATAATGTGAATCAAGCATCATATTTCCTACTTTGAACCACCTCCATTTAAAATTATCTTTTAATATATTTTGCCTTCATGTTCATGAAATGAACCCCCAAAATGATCATCAGTGACCATGACATTACAGGAAGTGAAAATGCAAGTTTCCATGTACTTTCTGGTGAAAAGTAAAGGCTTTCATTCACAATAAAATATTGTCAATCAAAAGATTCAAACTTCCAAATAAAACAACTTGCATTACAGTACCTTGGATGGGGTACTAGTAATAGTACAGACGGGATATGTCTTTGGAGTGGGTTTTGGCTGGCACTCATAGCACTCTGTTTTACCCTTCACATGTACAGTAACCTGCTTCCCATAAGTTGGCCAAATAAAATCACTATAAGAACCATATACACATATCAGTACATAATATGCCATATCACAAATGTAAGCTTGTAGAAAACAAGGATGGCAGAGCCATTAATTAAATTGGCACAATTAGATGACATGTATATATATATATATATATATATATATAGAGAGAGAGAGAGAGAGAGAGAGAGGGAGGGAGGGAGATTTTACAATTTTGATGTTATGAAATAAATCCAGAAGAAATGAATGTTATAGATGTAATTCATAGCCAACTGCTGAGGAAGCTTTGATCTTAAAAATGCGTCCTGATCTCCAAACTATCTGTTAGCTCTTTGGTAACTTATTGGTAGACAAAATAACAGAAAAAAAATTTCCCTTTTTTACAAACAGCAGTTCACACGCATATATGTATGTATATGTGTATTTGTGTATGTGCGTATGTATGTATATATATTAAGCTGAAAATTTATATACAGATCTCCATAATCAAATATGCATGCATTCATAATCAACATTATGCATACTCAATCAACATAAATAATTTTGATTCCATTAAGAATAAATAATTCAAAGAAACAACTAACAAGAGCATATCATCACCTGTCCAAGGAACCCAGTTGTTCCACTTTCAACCAAAGGTACATCAGATGCCAAGCAAAGGCGGTTCACATGTCGCCTCGCGTCTAAATTGTCAAGACCATTGAGAACAACATTAAATTGCTTAAAGAAGTCCACATTGAAGTCAGGGTCCTTGACATTTGCATGATATGACGTAATGCTTATATGAGGCCTAAATCTTAAGACTGCATCCCGAGCAACCTAATTGATAAATTGATGAAATAGATTGTACACCAGAAAAGCTCCCATGCAAGCTGAGGACAAAAAGTGCAAATAAATATACTCACCTTGGCCTTGGATTGCCCAACATGCGATTGCCGAAATAAAAACTGTCTATTAAGGTTACTCACTTCTATAGTGTCCATGTCAATCTGCATATGGATACCAACAAACAGATTAATAATCATAAAGACGAAGCAAAAACTCAAAGAAAGAACAGTGTGCAACAGTACATTTGTAGCACAAACTAAAGAAAATTCCACAGCATCATACTTAAACCCGCATTGACAAGGTGATGTCACAGGAAATGGAGAACAATATATTTTCAAATGCTACTCCAAAAAAGAAAAATTCCTTTAGGGAGTTGGGAAGATCAAATGGATAGGCTTTGTAACTAGAAATGCTAGCTAATAAGTAAAACATGATACCGCCATCAAGGTTTTCAAAGGCATTTTTCAGGCGCACCTCAGGGTGAGGCGTGACAAAAACAACTTGAGGCATTGACGAAAAAAGTGAAACTCTAGAAAGGCGTACACCTTTCACAGTGAGGTGTGGCTTCAGGGCAAGGCAGGGCAAAAACACCTTGAGGTGTTGAAGAAAAAGTGGAACTCCAGAAAGGCGTATGCCTTTCACAGTGAGGTGTGGCTAGGGCATGCATTGGATGCACCTTTTATGCACCCAGGATTGAGGCATACACCTCTGTGGACCTTTGTAACTCAGGTGGTCATGTTAAAAAACAAAACTTGAAGAAGATACCATCATTTTAACACGAAAATACCATAGAGAGTGAGTGAGACTTGAGAATAGAAACAGGAAATGGAAGAAAAACCCTAATCCTAGATTTGTGAAACCTTTACCTCACAATCGTGGCTTCTCACTTCAGCAACACACTCTCATCTGATGGGACCTTCTCCGTCTCACCCCTTTCCTTTCTCCTTAATCCTTTCTACTTTCTTCTCAATCCACACCTTCCCCACCACGACCTGACCTTTTTTTTGGTGAGGTGTGGGGGGGAGGGGGGGAGGACGCCAAGATATTATTTTATTGTTTTTAGATCTCCACCACCACACCTTCTCCACCATGACCGCATTTTTACATCTTGTTTTATTGCTTTTAGTTTGACCACATGACCACTTACCTCCCCTTACTAATGTGTCCAATTTCCACTCTCACCTTTCATCATTTTTTTTTTCCTTTTTTTCTAATGGAAAGTTGTAAAATTATATGAATAATTAGGTCTTTATATTTATCTTAATAATTAGTTATGCTAATTGTTGAATATAATGTATTTATAGTGTATAACCTTTCCTTGTTAATATAGGATACATGTATGGTAGTTAGGACTCCTAGCCTTGTATATATATATATTTCTCAATTGTAAGTAGATTATTACATTAATGAGAATTAAGGTCTTTCTTCTTTCTCTCTCTCAACATGGTATCAGAGCCAAGGAAGAAAACCTAATTCTTTCCTGTTTCCCGTGTCATCAACTCCGAGAAACCTTCCGGTGACCGTGTTTCATTCCGGTCACCTTCCCCATCTCCCAATACTTTCCGGTCATTCGGATCGTCGACAGAAACAACTCACCGCCGGTGAACTTTTCCGGCGAACTTTCCGGCGACGTATTTTTCCGACACCGACCATACCAGAAGGAGCGCCTGGAGGAGATCTACAACTTTTGTGAAGGCACCGGCACCAACAAAGCATCCACGCGCCGCCCACGCGCACGTTTCCGTCCGGCGGCTGCATCTCACGCGCCGGCGCGTGAGGGCGCGTGAGGGATTTACCGGCGACGCGCCTCCTCCAGCAGCCTCGCCTGACGCCGACCAGCCTCCCTACCTCCCTGGTTCTCCCATTCGAGCCCTGCACGTACCTCTTTTGGGGATTTTTGTCTCCGTCGGCCCTCCAAACAGTCTTTCCGGCGAAGCTCCGACTACTTTTTCTCCACTCCAATCCCTGCACGTGCCTTGGGAAGTGTTCTTCTACCTTTCTGGTGGTACCACGCCGCGATCTGAGGCCGTCTCCCTTTTTCGGTGGTGCCACGCCGCAATCTGAAGCCGTATTAGGGCTCTCTTCGATCCAAACATACTTCATTCTCCAGATAAGTAGATATGACTACTAAAAATTCCATTTTTTCCGCTGTTATATCTGGATCTCCTATGATTACTTCGGAGAAATTGGTTGGCAGTGACAATTATCTTTCCTGGTCTGCCTCTGTTGAACTTTGGTTTATGGGTCAAGGATATGAGGATCACTTGATTACACAGGAGGCAGATATCCCTAAGGTTGACCGCGTACAGTGGAGGAAGATAGATGCACAGTTATGTAGTGTATTATGGCAATCGGTTGATCCCAAGATTCTTCTTCATCTTCGGGCCTACAAAACTTGTTTTAAATTTTGGACTCAGGCCAAAGGATTATATACGAATGATATCCAGCGTCTTTATAAGGTGGCTTCTGCTATTGTCCATCTCAGCCAACAGGACTTGGATCTATCTACTTATATTGGCCAGATTGCCTCTCTTAAGGAGGAGTTCTTGACTGTGATGCCTCTTACTCCTGATGTTGGGGCTCAACAAACACAGCTTGACAAGTTCTTCATGGTTCTTACTCTTATTGGCCTCCGTCCGGATCTTGAGCCTATCCGCGATCAGATTCTTGGTAGTTCATCAGTTCCGTCCTTGGATGATGTGTTTGCTCGCCTCCTCCGTATCTCCTCCACTCAGACTTTGCCATTTGATAGCACTTCAGATTCTTCTGTGTTAGTTTCTCAAACTAACTCTCGAGGAGGCCGTAGTGGTACCCGAGGTAGAGGTCAACGTCCTCATTGCACCTATTGCAATAAACTTGGCCACACTCGCGATCGTTGCTATCAGTTACATGGACGACCTCCTCGCACTGCCCATGTGGCCCAGTCCTCTGATTCTCCGCTGCCTCAAGCTCCGAGCTCTTCCGCATCTCAGGCTTCTGTTGCCTCTGTTGCCCAGCCTGGTAATGCCTCTGCCTGCCTTACCCACACATCTTCTCTTGGACCCTGGATTCTAGATTCTGGAGCTTCTGATCACTTATCTGGTAATAAGGATCTTTTCTCCTCTATTACTACTACCTCTACTTTACCTAATGTTACCTTAGCTAATGGTTCTCAAACTGTGGCTAAAGGTATTGGTTTGGCCCTTCCTCTGCCTTCTCTACCTCTCACTTCTGTCCTTTATACTCCTGAATGTCCTTTTAATCTTATTTCCATCAGCAAAATCACTCGTACTCTTAATTGCTCTATTACCTTTTCTGATAAATTTGTGACCTTGCAGGACCGGAGTACAGGGAAGACGATTGGCATAGGACGTGAGTCTCAAGGCCTCTATCACCTCACCTCGGATTCATCTCCTGCAGTTTGCATTTCCACTGATGCTCCTCTCCTCATTCACAATCGTCTGGGCCACCCTAGTCTCTCCAAGTTCCAGAAGATGGTCCCTCGTTTTTCCACTTTATCGTCGCTTCCGTGTGAGTCATGTCAGCTTGGGAAACATACTCGTGTCTCGTTCCCAAAGCGTTTGAATAATCGGGCAAAGTCTCCTTTTGAGCTTGTCCACACTGATGTTTGGGGTCCTTGTCGGACTGCGTCTACTTTAGGATTTCAGTATTTTGTCACTTTCATTGATGATTATTCTCGATGTACTTGGTTATTTTTAATGAAAAATCGAGCTGAGTTATTCTCTATTTTCCAAAAATTTTATGCTGAAATCCAAACCCAGTTCAATGTTTCTATTCGTGTGTTACGCAGTGACAATGCCAGGGAATATTTTTCAGCCCCATTTACTTCGTTTATGTCTCATCATGGGATTCTTCATCAGTCTTCTTGTGCTCATACTCCTCAACAAAATGGGGTAGCTGAACGCAAGAATCGACATCTTGTTGAGACAGCTCGTACTTTCCTCCTCCATAGCAATGTTCCTTTTCGTTTTTGGGGGGACGCTGTTCTTACCGCTTGTTATTTGATTAATCGTATGCCCTCCTCTGTCTTACATGATCAGATTCCTCACTCCCTTCTCTTCCCTGACCAACCACTTTATTTCCTTCCTCCTCGTGTCTTTGGCTGTACTTGCTTTGTTCATATTCTCACTCCTGGACAGGACAAGCTTTCCGCCAAAGCCATGAAGTGTCTCTTCTTGGGATACTCCAGACTTCAGAAGGGTTATCGTTGTTATTCCCTTGAGACTCATCGATACTTTATCTCCGCCGATGTCACCTTCTTTGAGGACTCACCATTCTTTTCCACCACTTCTGAGTCTCTTCCTGTTTCTGAAGTCTTGCCTATTCCCATTGTCTCCCCACCTGATGCTATGCCTCCTCGACCACTTCAGGTTTATCATCGTCGCTCTCGTGTCGTTGCTCCTCTCCCTTTTGCTGAGGCACCTGCTGACTCACTTCCTATCCCTTCGGCTTCACCTACCCCGGCTCTGCCTTCTCCTAATGACTTACCCATTGTTGTTCGGAAAGGTACTCGCTCTACTCGTAATCCTCATCTTATTTACAATTTTTTGAGTTATCATCGATTATCTTCACCCTATTCTGCTTTTGTTTCTGCTATATCCTCTGTTTCTCTTCCAAAGAGCACCCATGAAGCTCTTTCCCATCCAGGCTGGCGACAGGCAATGGTGGATGAAATGGTTGCTCTGCACTCTAATGGCACTTGGGATCTTGTTGTTTTACCCTCGGGTAAATCTACCGTTGGCTGTCGTTGGGTTTACGCAGTTAAGGTTGGTCCTGATGGTCAGGTTGATCGCCTTAAGGCCCGCTTAGTTGCTAAAGGCTATACTCAGGTTTATGGTTCTGATTATGGTGACACATTCTCTCCGGTTGCCAAGATTGCTTCTGTCCGTCTGCTTCTCTCCATGGCTGCCATGTGTTCTTGGCCTCTTTATTAATTGGATATTAAAAATGCCTTCCTTCATGGTGATCTTGCCGAGGAAGTTTATATGGAGCAACCTCCAGGTTTTGTTGCTCAGGGGGAGTCTGGTTTAGTATGCAGGTTACGCCGTTCTCTATATGGCTTGAAACAATCTCCTCGAGTATGGTTTAGCCATTTTAGTTCTGTTGTTCAAGAGTTTGGCATGCTTCGCAGTACAGCAGACCATTCAGTTTTCTATCATCATAACTCTTTGGGGCAGTGTATTTATCTGGTTGTTTATGTGGACGACATCGTCATTACAGGCAGTGATCAGGATGGTATTCAGAAACTAAAGCAACACCTTTTTACCCACTTTCAGACCAAAGACTTGGGGAAACTCAAGTATTTCTTGGGAATTGAGATAGCTCAATCCAGTTCTGCTGTGGTCCTTTCCCAAAGGAAGTATGCTTTAGACATCCTGGAAGAAACTGGTATGTTAGACTGTAAACCGGTAGACACACCTATGGATCCGAATGTCAAACTTGTACCAGGACAGGGGGAGCCTTTAGGAGACCCCGGGAGATATCGACGGCTCGTAGGTAAATTGAACTATCTCACCATTACTCGTCCAGACATTTCTTTTCCTGTGAGTGTTGTTAGTCAATTCCTACAGTCACCATGTGATAGCCATTGGGATGCTGTAATCCGCATTCTTCGATATATCAAAAGTACACCAGGCCAAGGTGTGTTGTACGAGAACAGAGGTCATACTCAGGTTGTTGGTTACACAGATGCAGATTGGGCTGGCTCACCCACAGATAGACGTTCCACTTCAGGGTACTGTGTTTTTATTGGAGGTAATCTAATATCTTGGAAGAGTAAGAAACAAGATGTAGTGGCCAGATCTAGCGCTGAAGCCGAGTATCGAGCTATGGCTTTGGCAACATGTGAACTCATATGGTTAAGACATCTTCTTCTAGAGTTGAGATTTGGAAAGGATGAACAGATGAAACTCATATGTGATAACCAGGCCGCATTACATATTGCATCCAATCCAGTCTTTCATGAAAGGACCAAACATATTGAAGTTGACTGTCATTTCATTAGAGAGAAGATCGCATCAGGATGTGTTGCTACAAGTTTTGTTAATTCAAATGATCAACTAGCTGACATCTTCACTAAATCTCTCAGAGGTCCTAGGATTAAATATATTTGTAACAAGCTTGGTGCATATGACGTATATGCTCCAGCTTGAGGGGGAGTGTTGAATATAATGTATTTATAGTGTATAACCTTTCCTTGTTAATATAGGATACATGTATGGTAGTTAGGACTCCTAGCCTTGTATATATATATATTTCTCAATTGTAAGTAGATTATTACATTAATGAGAATTAAGGTCTTTCTTCTTTCTCTCTCTCAACACTAATATTTAATTTTAAAAAATTCTTTTATGTTCTAAAATAATTATGCAATTTATTTAAAATTATTTATGTAATTTATTTTATATTATATTTTTACATATTTATTAATCATAAAATTTAGGGTTTCAAAATGCTTATGCCTCAACGCTTCAAGGCTTACGACTCGCCTCACACTTTCGCTTTTAAAACTTTGATCACCATTAAGAAGCAACACTTCAAACAACCTATGCTAAGACCATTACCATAGCTTGGGCTCCTAGAAGACATAGCCGCCATAACCACAAGCCCCTTACCAACTCTAAGAACATGTCAATATCATAGCAGCTGTCACCACAACACATAGATAGCATCACTGACATCAACCACATATCATGTCCACACAACTGCTTCCCTAGTTGCCACCACATCTCACCACTACCTCAAGCAACTCACCACCTCTAGAACTCTACCACAACCTCCAAAATATCAATACTCAACTGTTCTAACATTTCATAGCACTAGCACCCTTGCCTTCTCTGTGTCTGACACCATTGCAAAGCCAACCCCAATATCAGCCTTTCTAGGGGCTAAAAGCCATGATCCCTAACCCAGCAAGCAAACAACTGCTTCTCGCACCCCCACATTCTCCCCACTTCACAGTCATATTTTCAGCACTCCTCTCTTCCAAAAGGGCCCACTGCCACAGCCCCTACTCCAGCAACCCAAACAACCACTGCCCCAAACCCTGACCCCCTCTCCAACAGGTAGTCAGCACTCCTGGACCATCACCACTCCATTGCCTATGAAAGCATATTCCTCCACCATCACTATCATGCTTCTGTCACTATCAAATTTAACTCTGTTCCAAAAACAATTCTAATCCTAGAGCCATGTCCAAAACAATGGTATCACATCTTCCCATTTCTGAAATTTTATTCTTTTCAAAAGAGAATTATCTTAAACAAAAGTTTGACCCGGTAACAAAAAATAAAATCAGGAATTGCACTCACTCCATCCTTGCAGTAGAACTTTTCGGATTGCCATGTGACTTATGGAGAAAGGAAGAGATTGATGATTTGAAAACCCTCTTTTCATTATCATTCAATGAATTCTAGAGAAAGGAAAGAAATCTACAATGCAAATCTGGCTGTGAGAGAAAGAAGGGAAAATCTACCTAAACCAAATAGCTGAGTTAAGGTAGTTGAATTTAGGTTCTGGTTTTCGCAGGTTCCAAATAAGTAAAAAATCCAATACTTACAATATGAATTTCATTTATCTTCCTACCTTTTATTGGCGCCCAAACAAAGCATTAAACAAACCAAAGTTTCACATAAGACATTTTTCCATAGAGTCAAACCACACACTTAGGACCTCTAAGCCCTTCAAGCCAACATCAAGCGTGGACTTAAACATTAAATCACACTGTTTAAACCCTAAAACTCTAAAAAAAAATCCTGGCAAATCAGTTTAATACAAAATTGCCAAAGCTCAATTAATAAAAATTAATTCATTAAATTAACAAAATGATAATTGTATAATTTGAATATGATGGAATCCAATACCTAGACCAACTAGCTGAAGTACGCTGAGTTTGGTTGAGGTTCTGGTTTCCTCTTGGAATAAATTTATTTTACTACCTTTACCCAGCACCCAAACACAACAATTAAAAACATAATACTTCCCATAAAATACTTTCCCAGGGTTAACAGAACCTTAAGAACAACTAAACACTTCAAACTCAGCACATCAAACTTTGAATCAAACACTAAATTACTGTTTGAACCCTACAACACACTAAACATACTAAACCCGATTAACAAAAGTTCATTCATTACTTTAACCAACTAAAATGCATACAGTATGAATAATTTCAAACTGAGATGCCAAACAAAATAGCTTAAGTGCTCTAGTTAAATTGAGGTCCTGGTTTCTTAGGTCTCGGAAAAATACCTGAAACCTCACTTTGACTTATTTTCCTACCTTTCCCCAGCACCCAGAGAAAGCCTTAACAAACCAAAGGCTCCCTTAACAGTCAAACAGACCCTTGGGCGACAAAACTTCCAACTGAGCACTAGGCCACACTCTTTAAACCCTAAAATTCATACAAAACCCAAACAGACTACCAATAGAAAATTACTAAAACCCAATTAATAAAAATTTATTCATTAAATAGCCAACCGAAATGCTTAGATATGTATATCTTCGTGCCCAATACCTAGACCATATAGCTGAATTAGGTTGATTTGAGTTGAAGTTCTGGTTTTCTCAGGTTCCCAAAAGGGGAAAAAAAAAGGTAAGAATCTACTTTCATTTACCTTCCTACATTTTTCCAGCACCCAAGCGAAACATCAAAATCCAATTAAAAAAAATTTTCCCATAGTCAAACAGACCCTTATGACCACTAAACCCAACACACCAAACAACGAACTGAACACTAAATCAGTCTTTAAACCCTAAATCTCACAAAAACCCTAGCAACCCTCCACAAACACAAAAGCTACCAAAACCTAATTAACAAAAACAAATTCATCAGGAAAAAAAAACAAGGAACCCAACTGGCACACTTACAATATGAATATCTTCAAACCCAGAAAGGGCTAGAGTCTTGAGAAGCTCGCACCCTATTCCCCCCGCCCCTACCATCAAAACCTTCGCGCCCTGCACAAAAACTCAAAATTTAGACCCAAAAATACAAGAAAATAAAAGGACGGACGAAATTATGAAGTACTGTTGGAAAGATTTGAGCACCTTTATTGCAGGAGAGCGTTGATGAGAGGCCATTGGAGGAGAGACAGAAGATGGGTGAAGTTGAGGTTGAAGTGGAAGGTGGATGTTGTGGCATGAGATGTGAGAAAGAGTTATTGGGT